>NC_072735.1:116075959-116382160 GCF_026930045.1 Uloborus diversus
GAAAAAATTTTTACTTAAAAATCGACCTTAATTTCCATTTTACACACCCACGAATGAATGCTGAGTTTTTTTTTTTTTTTTTTTGACTCGACCACACGTGGATAAGTGCCTAAGAAGGTATAGATACGCGAAATATCAATAATGACGATTCCCGAGTTAATTACAACGAAATTTCTCGTGACGTCTGTGTGTACGTATATGTGTTTGTTTGTCGCATAACTCAAGAACGGTGAGTCCTATAAAGTTGAAATTTGGTACGTAGACTCCTAGTGGGATCTAGTTGTGCACCTCCGTTTTGCCTTCGGGTGTTTCTAAAGGCGTCTTTTGGCCCTTTTTGGGGGAAATCATTGTTAATTTTAGAGACGTACCGAGTAGCACTTTGGCCGAGTAGCCGAGTACCGAGTACTCGGCCTTTTACTACTCGGCCGAGTACCGAGTTACCGAGTAACTCGGCCTTTCACTACTCGGCCGAGTTTCCCAGTACCAATTATGCTGAAAGAAGGACCACCGACACACACCGATGAATTTTGAACTTATTGAAATAGTAGTATAGACCTCCTTGTCCATATAATAGTTTTTAAACTAAATTCCTGCTGAAATTTAACTACAAAATTTTGCAAAAATAATGTTTTTAAATTAAAAATGAATAAATAAAAGGTATGACTTATCAAGTTGGAATTAAAACAAATTATACAAATTTATTCATTATAGGTCTAGTTCGCTAAACATAAATAATTTTTAAAAGCAAAAAAACCAATGCGCAGGAACATTGCAGACACGTTTTTCTGTGTTACAAGGATCGTCTTTTCAGTGCATAACATGTGAACTAAAGACTAAAGGCATACGACAAAAAATTCGACTTTTGCTGGACGCCTTTAAATCAACGAGCTCACATTTTGTGCATTGAAAAAGAAATTGCTCATAACGCCAAAACACGTGTCTGCAGTGATCCTGCACTGTGCTTCTAACGTTGTTTTATTTCCTTTTATTTTTAAAGCTAAGGTATTTTTATATATCTTATAACTAATTTTAGTATGTAGCAAAAATTCCATATTTGCACAATTTTCAACAAAAAAGTTTTATTAACTTTCGAGACATTCGAACCAAGATTTATTTCATTGAAGTACTTCAAACTTCATTATTCTCAAAATTTAAATTTGAATTGTAAATGGTTGCAGAAAATTATATATGCTTCTATTCAATTTTTTGCAACTACTCGGTATTGGCCGAGTATCTGATCAAAATTTGGCCGAGTACCGAGTAGTTACCGAGTACTCGGTACATCTCTAGTTAATTTCGATGTAAATTCAAGTGCTGTTATACTTTGGTGGACACTTGGAGATATATCGCCATTTTGGTCGCGAAGTTGGCGACAAATTTGGTGATTTTTTATTTATTTTTTTTTTTTAAATCTGTTTCAACTTGGCCACGGTTAGTGATATTTAGAGAGTAAACTATTGAATCACATTAAAATTGCCAGTAATGGGGAAATAACATTGAATTGGAGTGAAAGGAAGTCATGTGATGCACACATCAGCTCGTTTAATTTTTAATGCAGAGTAATTTTAAAAACAAATACTCATATTGCTCATATATACCAGAGTAAAAGGTATAACTACAAAGAAGAGCTTTGACAAAGCTGTGTAAAACCAACCTAGTGCCAACTGACGAGTTCAAGTGACGTTTTCGAAATTTACTGATATCAATGTCAATCCATAAAAACACTGAAATAACAAACTTCTGTCCCGGATGCTTAAAGACAAGTCTCAGATGTAAGACATGATTAATTTTAATGTTAGGTACAAAAATCGATATTAAATACTATTTTGCTTTCTGTTGCGACTCCTCTATAAAAAGTTTAAGAATGAGTAAGTAATTGGAAAGCATCTGCAAATTGATCCTAAACGTATTTTAGAGTAATACACCTAATGTATCGATTGTATGCGTTTTTTTTTTTCTTACTGTGCATGAAGGTCAAACTGAAAGTACTTCGTTTTTTTTTCTTTCTCTTCTGGACTATACTTTGTATACTCCTGATCAAATTCTAAATCATAAGTATTTTCTATAAGGCACCTTTAGTTAGTAGCAAAAAATAATTTAAAATTTTAACTTCCAGAATTATGATTAAAAAAAAGCGATACATATAATATTTCTCCAAAATGTACGTTTACTCTTGTTAATTTGTATTATTTGTTAAACTGAATGCGTATGTTTAACTACTCGAATCATGGTCTGAACTTGAGTTGTTCAACGAGTAAATTTCGCATCAAAAATAAAATACTTCCACTTTTTGATTCTTCTCATCTGATTTCTATCAAACTTAATTAACCCTCTTAATGCTGCATCCTTTCCACATTAAATTGGTAAATGTTTGAAAATTCCACAACTCTCAGACGTTCTGAAAAATTAATCGTTAAAACTTCGATACAGTTTTTCATTTCAAAATTTTAGAAATCATGAGCGCTTGAACTGTCTGATAAAGGGCAACCTTCGAAAGAAGTGCTCAAATAAAGTAATAAACAAGCTGTCTACGTGTTGCACTTCATTTTTCTGAAAAATGCGATCTTGACGCTTTCAGTTGTGGAACACGATTAATTAACTAAGCATGTTTTTCTTTTTTAAATATAGATTTGTTTAACTCTATCACCACTGGAAGGAGATTGTCAAGTTATTCAAATCTGCAGGACCTTTTTTTTTTCAAATGTGTGTATAATGCTGGATTTTAGTTCTGCACTTTTGACAATATTTTAACAACTATATAAATATAAGTATTTGTCAATTGTTGACGAAACATCGGCAAAGTTTTAAACATATTTTTGCACGAAAAGGCGGTTATTTATCAAATTTTATATTTTCTTCATATTAAATTTATATTAATTTAATTGCTTTTCTCTCTTCTTCATGCATTCGGTTTCTACAGTTTTCAATGGAAGATGAAGAGAGGCTTTTTTTCTGAGATGTAGTGCTAAAATATCTTTAAAAATTCCAGCCTAATAACAGCATTTGAAATTTTGGAATAATTTTGAGTGAAACTCACACTCATCTAAAGTACAGTGAAACCTGTGTAAGTTGACCACTTGCGGTGCAGTACTTTGGTGGTCAACTTAGACAGGTGGTCAACTTATAGAGGGTAGTAACAAAAACTGTTTTTTTTTTTTGTCATTTCTTCCCCCATGCATTCATTTTCATTGTTTAACATTACTTTAAGACAATAAGTAAAATGGTTTAAAATATTTTTAGAGATTATTTACCAGAATGACGCGTAAATTATCATACAAATTCAAAATGTCTGTAAATCGATCGAAGAAAAAAAATGTCTCATTGCTTATGAAAAACTACTTACTTGACATGAACAATTCCTAAAAATTCATAATAAGTCCTATTGTACATTTGTAACAATAGTAATTTACTTTTCAACAAAATAACTTCTTAATGAAGTTTGGCGCATTTTCTGGGACTTAACATAAACCCAATGTTTTTAGATAGAAACATAAATATTCATTGGTGTTTTTAAAAATGTTTGGTTGCTTATTTGATGCATAACTGATTATACTTTTAGTACAATCTAATGCTTTTGCCAAGTGGTCAACTTACAAAGGGTTTTTTACAATACTCCAAACCAAAGCTGGTGTATATTAGTGGTCAAGATAGACAGGTGGTCAAGATAGAGAGGTGGTCACGTTACAGAGGTTTTCCTTCATTATATAAGATAGGACTAATTCCGTTCCTGACAAAAGCGGTCAATTTAGACAGGTGGTCAACTTACAAAGGTGGTCAACTTTACAGGTTTTACTGTATTACTTTAAACATTCAAACTGTAACTTTATATGTTCCAAAGATACAAACTTGATGTTCCTACCCAAGCATAAAGCTGCTCTGTACAACAGAAAACGTTGACAAAACGTGCAGAAACGGTCTTCAACCTTAGTGTAAAAAACATTTTATTGAAAACTATATTTTTATGTTCTTAGTTCTGAATAATAGTTTACACAATTTTTAGTAAAGTTTTTGTATACTAAGTTGTTTTATGAACAAAAAAATAATAAATGAATCAAAAAAATGGATAAGCAATATAAAAGAAATAGGTCGAGTCGTGTGTTGGAGTTTGTGAATGTTTTGAAATAAAATGTACATTATGTTTTCTACTGATAACATGTAATTATGTTGAAAAAGCAAATATAAATTTGCTATTTCAACATGCTTTATTACTTTAAAGTGTTAATTTAAATACCTGTTATTTCTAGATTCCATGACAACAGCTGTCAAATCAAGTTGAAAATAATAAAAAGTACATTTATGTAGCATTCATTAAAAATTTCCTATGTTTTTAATCTTTAGTTAAATGAATTTAAAGTCCAATTTTGGTGTTTAAGATAAAATGATAAACTCGGAATACACACCTCACAATCATAAATTAGTTTAATTTTAAATTGTGCCGTTTTGAACAGCATTTATAGATTTTTTTTTAAATATTGCGATTTTTAAAATTTTTAATTTTTACTTTTGTCAATAAGAAAATAGTTTTCATTTTTAGCTATTTATCTCTTAAAAAGCTCACGAAACGTAAATTCTTTGTGGTCAGCAATTATACAAGGTTCATGAGAAGAGAAAAATATTTTATTTTAAGCGTCTGATTATGAGTTCTTTATTTAGAAAGTTTTTTGACATGGTACGTCAAAGATTTTACGGTTGGATGCACTTGTAACAAATGAAGTTTTAAACAATGGATGACGCTTTTGTGAGTCGTAATTCTGTTTCTGCGAACATGGTGTTGATATCTTTGAAGAGAATTTTTTCTTTAAGCATTTTACCAACTTCCTTGTTCAGTAGGTGTGTCACAGTGATATTTCTATGTTTAGACAAACATGTCCTTGAAACGTCTTATTTAATAGAATAATCACCTTGACAATTGTACTGCCAATTAAAATCCTTTAATATTCCGTTGACATTGCTTGGAGCGTAAACAGCATGTAATGTAGATATTATATACTTATCTTTTCAAAATGATAAATGAAAGTTCTTGATGACGCTCACTTCCGACTTCAACTTTAAGAATTGTCTTAAAGCCTAAAAAATATGTAAATAAGTGCGTTAAAAACGTAACCAAAGTAAAAACCTTTCAAAAGATTTTTCGCTATACTTTTCTATTGAAATTAACGCTATTTTCTTACTTATTAATAACGTTATTATACTTTCTATGTCTTGAGAGGGTAAGGCAAGGTTATCGTTGTTCAGAGTAAAAATGAAAAACAGCAATTATAAAGTTTATTGTTAATGAAAATAACAAATTGGTTTCATACCTAAAACTAAACAAGCAGAGATCTGTAAAACTTCGGTTTTTAAAACTTTTGAAGCAATAGAAGTTTTTGTCATTTTCCTTGATTCAAATCATTGCTTTTAAAGCGTTTTTAAAAGTGTTTTTTCTCGTATGTTTATGAGTTACGGACTTTTACACACTTTACATAAGTGTGTATTAATTTTTACGCATCTTTTTTGTGTTTTTATCTTAAATTTTTATTATTTTTTCAGTCTACTTGTGTATTTGTTATTTATGTATTACTTCGCTTCAGTTGCTTATCTTTTGCTCCATTTTTGCTACATTCCAATGTAAATGCTCAAATTCTACTATATTGCTTTACTGCAAAACGTTTATTTGGGGGACATAAAAAACCATAAAAACAAAAAAAATGACGAGGCGAGGTAAAAAGCGAGAAAAAAGGGAAAAATCCAGTTTTCTTTCTCGCTTGTGAAGGGAATAAGAACCGTTGAATAATTCTATCTCATAAAAATTTCATGGAAGTCTATTTTTTCCCTTTCTGTATTTTATCCACCTTCAGATATATAACTTTTATTTCTACTAGTTGCAGTAATCCTGCCTCGGGATAAAAAATGAACGTAAAAAAGCAGAAAGAGAAGAGTGCATAATTTTTCTCCCTTCGTGTGTGCTTAAATGAGCAAAAATCTGGAGAAAAACTTTTTGTTGGATTGGAATGCATTAAACAAGAAACATAATTGGCGAGAAATAATTTTATGCGAGTTGAATAATTTAACTTCAGGAAGTTGTAATTAATCAAAGCATTTGGAGTGGGAAAAATTATCAAAAAAAAAAAAAAAAAAGTGTTACCTAAATTAATGCAAAAAAAAAAAAAGGAAAACGAATAACTTTTTTTCCAGAAGTTTGAAATTTCCTCACGTTCAGTGCCCTATTTTCATATTAAAATTTTGAAAAATAGATAGCAGCTATTTTTGTAAATTAAATTCCTTTTTTTATAGTTTTATTTCTTTAAGTATGTATTCCGTTATATTTCTAGTATTGGCAGCGCAATGTATGGTTTTTAAACCATAAATTTGAATTTTCAAAAAAAAAAAAACATTCGCAATTTTTATTTTTCGATAAATCATTAAAAAGAAAATTATAAAAACCTTAATTCTTGTTTTCTGTCAATTTTCCGGCAATAAAAAACTACGCCTCAGCAGAATACATTTTAAAAAAAAGATAAAGGAAGAAGGTGGGAAATCTTCTTGTTTTTGTTTTAGAAAACTAATCCGTTTATTTTAATTACGGTTTTTTTTTTTTTCAATTTTTCGTATAAGGTTAACAATATAAATTCAAAATTTCCATATAATTACAAAAACTACTTATAATAAAAATTTAGTTCAGAAAAATCATTAGACTATTTTTCTCAGCAAGTGTTTTTGCTTTTTGTGATGCAAGACCACTCGTATTTGCCTGATATTGGACCCGAATCTGTGGGAAAATGTAATACATTCAAACAGCAATTTCATCCTTGTAACGGCTACCCGCCAACGAAGCGAAGACCGACAAATGCAGGAAACGATGCTTCCTGCCTTTATGCATCGCTTGCATTGTTGCTCTTTTCCCCAGTTCTTCGAAGCAATGGGAATTTTAATGTTTTTCATCGAAGTAACATAGTAACCTTGATGACAGACGTCTTGTGGTCGTTGCTGTTTTTTCTCTTTTGAAAAGGGCTATTCCTCCAAAGAAGGGAGTATTTTTTCTAATTTCGGAGATGAAAAAATCATTGCGATTTTTAAATAAAACCCAATGCTCATTTTATACTTTAATTATTTATTTATTTTAAAAATATTTTCCATTGCATTAAGTTGTAGATATTCAGCGACGATTATGCCCAGTTCTGGAAAATGAACGAACGTTTCTTATATTTCAACAATCGTGTGTAATACGGAAAAAAAGGAAGATATCTTTAGTCATCGATTAAGGTTTAATTATTGTTGCTGACGTGGCCATAGTTATTAAATACCATGGAAAGATTGGGTGCCATTGCCTTCGGAGGTTGGACATCTTCATTTGTTTACCTGCAAACGAGATAACACAAGAAAGATTTACCGCACAAATAGAGGAAATAACATCCAGGACACTGGTAGGAATCGAACCCATGACATCCAGCAAAGCTTCTACCACGTCGCCCCTGAGCCTATCCACGAAATTGGTAAAATGCAGTGTTGATAAAGAGTCGCATTGGGGGGAGGGGAATGACATAACTTCACATTTTTGATTTAAATAGTCATATTTTCGTAACAAATATGAATTTATCTAATTTAAAATATTGTAAAACCAAATTTGATTTCATGTTGTCCTTTAGATCTTCGATAAAAATGCTTCAACATTATCTTTTACTCATTATTTTTTTTAAATAATGTACTGTAATCATTTATACTATCATTTAATACATTTAAATGTAATTTGGACGATATTTTTCTTAGATTTTCTAAAGCAGAGTACTAGGCTCATTAATATCCTTAAGAACCGGGGAAGGGGGAATTAGTAGCATGTGACGCTTCTTGAGTCTCTCATGCAGCCTTAACAGTTACTATGTTCAATCACCGAAATATGCATTGGAGTAAGTTATTTAAAATAGATTAGGACTGTGCAAGTTCAGGTTCTGAAAAATATTTTTTGATCCTAATCAAGATGTTTCCAATGGCAAGGAAAGAGGGAATAAGATTTGGACTTCCCTGGTTTCGCCGCTGAGCATCGGAAGCTTAAAGGGATTTTAGCACTTATAAAAGATGTTTCTTGTACTTCAATATAAGTATTTTCTTTCTTTCTTTTTTTTTTTTTTTTTTGCTATTCAAAAAATGTAGCGTTGCTTTGACCGTCTTTCTGCAATTTCAAATATTCATGAAGCATTATACTCTAATGATGATAAGGCAATTCTACGGGTAACTGACTGACATTTCAAAAGCAAAACAGTAAGTATTTTGTAACATACAACGCAAACTATACATTGCACAGAAATGTTTTTCCCCCCTGAATTAATGTACTTTATATTGTTTTATGGCATTTTAAAGGCAAAACAGTAATTATTTTGTAATATTAAACGTAAACTATACATTGCGCATAATGTTTTTACTTTGCATTAATATATGTTTAAACAAAATTTAATAGTGAATTCCCAAAATACATTTTGGAAAGTTAAAAAAAATGTGAAAAAACATGGTAACTAACTGACATACAACATTTCTTATTATCACTCTACAGTGTTTTTAACATTTTTTTTTTCAATTATTCAAAGTGTAATTTGGGAATTCTACTATACTGTTTTTAACATTTTTTTTTTCAATTATTCAAAGAGTAATTTGGGAATTCTACTACATTATTTAATTAAACTTTAAAAAATATATATATAACAAACCGGGAGAAAATATATTTTTCACTGTACGTATTTTACATCAACTGTTGTTTCAAAATACTTGCCGTTTTGCTTTAAACTGTCAGTTAGTTACATACACACAACTACTCACACACGTATGCCTGCACACAGACACAAACACACATGCCTACACAAAAATACACATTCACCTACACACAACACACATACCCCCCACACACAAACACACACGCCTACATACACACACTCGTAATTGCGAAAAACATAATTTGAATTCAAGATGTAAAAATTCAAATTATTTTTTTTTTTACTTTTTTTTCTCTTTCATTTTAAACTATTTTTCTGCTTTAAATTTGAGAAATTCATGCAGAAAATGAAAAAAAAAATCTGTCCAATTCAGAAGTAGTCTGTAAATTTCCTTAAAAATCTGCGACGGGCGTCGCGCTGTTTCTGCTAATGGGCTTACATTTTTATAGATATACTTACATATTATCTAAAGCCTGAAGTTAAACATTTACTGACCAAGTGAAAGTATTTTATTTGAGCGATTTGTTCAACAAAATTTTGCTTTGCATTTTCGTTAATTGCTGTTTCTTAAATGAGGTATACCTGTCACATGCAGGACACACTTTCAGCAAAATATTCTCCAAATTAACTGCTGCATTTTATATATAAATATGTACATACTCTGTTTTCTTATTATATTACTTTTAGTGTTCAAAATGAATTAGTGGTGAGCCATTCCATGGAAAAACAGACATTTTTTTGCTGTATGTAACAGCTATCTATATTTTGTTCAAAAGTAATATCGGAAGATATATATAAAAAGAATAATTTTTGGCATAAGAAATTTTGATTTCTTCGGCAAAATTCTTTTCATTAATTTTACACTCATGTTTTGAACTGAAACATAGCAATGCTGCATGTAGAGAAAAATCTCCATGAAATGACCGAGCAACAAAATGTGAAGATGTTTTAGTTGGCACTGACTATTCTTTGCAAAATTTTATGCAAAAAACGACTTTAAAAAAAATTTGATTAAAAATAACTTTCACTACGAAGAAAAACACAAAATTTGCATTTTCCTTTCTGGGCAGCAAACAAACCAGGTATATTTTGAACAAAACCCGAGAGACGCGCATGAAGTATTCGATGTTTCCCTTTTCACTTTTGCTGTCAAAGTGTTTGCATAGAAAACATGTCGAGGTTAAGCTCGATTTGATAAATCTCAAACGTCTATGTTATCCAAAGAATGTATTCAAATAACCTATTCCAGAAACGTCTATGCAAAACTGTTCCGGATTCTTTCTGGGAAAGCTTTCAGAAATTCGCAGATTGTCACCTGTACATACAACGACCGAAAAAAAAGTGCTTCCGATATATACTGTGGGGTTTTGCTGGTGAAAACTAGTGTGAACATTCACATTGAATGTTTTTCTACCATTACAAATATTTCTTCACAAACATACTTGTTTATAATGGAGGGATATTTATTTCTCGTAGCAGCAAAATTGATCGTACTATTCAAAATGCTTTAGGTTTAAACATTTTCACTAGAAGTATTTTTATTGGGTAGTGAGGGTAATGATTTTAATTGTTTGGAGGTTTCATTTTTTCATCTACGTTTTTGACTTTTGGTTTTTCGTTTTATATTGGTTATATAAATTGGTGTTGCTTTTTTCTCAAATTACTTTTTTTTTTGATGAAATATATGAGCTGTTACTTACGGGAAAAAATGCTGACTTCTTCCTGAAATGGGCTCAAATACAAAATAAATTTGCTTTAATTGTGATAAAACTTTACTATTCATTAAAAAAAATAGAAAACTTAGTGCTTCGAATGTACATATATCTCTCTCATATTTTGTTTTCTCTATATATTAATTTTTGAATATCGGTCTCCTCCTCGGCAATTCATCGCAGCGGAGAAGTTAATTTATTTCCTGATACAGTAAACTCCGGATTATCTGCAGAATCGGTTGGCACGGTAACCGCGGATAAGCGGAAACGGTGGATAATCCGAATAATAGGTTAAAAAATGTACTTAGTGTATACTCTAGCTAAAAAATATTGATAACTCTTGCAAATATATATTTAATTTATAACTAAAAGCATTGCTACATTTCATCTACTAACATTTAATGTAAAAAAATATATGTAAAATCTAAAAGCAGACAATAACACAATCATGAGCTTAACATATGTTAAAATTCATAAAAAATTAAGAAATACTTTTGTTTTGTTTTGCCCAAAAATATTCATGGGCCGAGATACAGGCTGCTAAAAATGCGGAGTTTTATTATTTATGAAACCAAGGACGCGGTCTCCAACTGATTCGCTGCTTTTCCCCACGAAACCTTTAAGCGTAGCGCCAAAAGAATCGTTAAGCGCAATGCCATCTTGTTCTCACTAATTTTAATTTCCTGAATCAAATTGCGACTTAAAATGAAAGTTTCGCTATATGACTAATCCCTCATTTTTTAAATGCCTCTAAAATCTGTTAAACGAAAATGTGGAAGCTATCCTTTTTAGGGAATAGTGCTCAGTTGTAGTAATAAACTGTAAAAAAAAATGAAAATTTTTGAAATTGACATTTTTGAGAAAAATGAAAAAAAAAAAATATTTTTGACTTTTTTTTTTCAAAAGACTATGGAAAAAAAACTAAAGTACATATTTCAGAATGTTACATATGTTTTTAAACAAGAAAAACATCCTTTTAAATAGAAGAAATCGCAACAAAATATGTTCTACCGTTCCTGAGATAATGTACTTTAAAGATTTTGACGAAAATCCCAAGTGAGAAATCATGACAGAAACGCCATCTTTGGTGGCTTGTATCTCGGCCTAGGAATTTTTTGGGCAAAAAAAAAGAAAAAAATATTTCTTCTTAATTTTTTTATGAAATTTAAAATATCAAAAAAAAAAAAAAAAAAAATCCGAGACCATCATGTTACACCCCTTGTTGAATTGACATGGATTCCACCGGAAGTTTATTGTAATTGCCAGTAAATTTTGAGGGGTTTTTTTCGCTCAGAGCTTGCCTACGGAGCTCTTGAAACAGAGTGACAACACACTTTTTTTTTTTTTTTTCAGTGGCTTGCAAGGGGCCCAATTAGCATTAAAATATTTTCTACCATTTTAACATGAGTCCGAAGAATATTTGAAATTTCAATTCGTAAATGTGGCGAGTGTGGTTTTTCTTAAAAGCTATGGACTTTTACAGTAATTTTTTGTTATTCGTGTTTTACTAAAAAAAAAGAATACTTTATATGCATGCTTCTTCCAATGCATATAGGCTAACTTTTAAAGGATAGTTTTTTAATTGAGGCAGTAAGAAGCAAAGAGATGTAAGTGGCAAAATGAAAAATTTGGAGATAACCAGTACAAATGGTAGGTGAACCTGTCCTCTGTCTTAGAGCAAGAGATAGTGCTAGTAGCCCTAGGACATGCTGTTATGCAGCATGATTCGGATAAATTTTTCAATACTAACCTACCTAGGACCTTATCTTTAAACGCGTTTTACTCTAATTGGAAAATGTTCAGTTACATCCCTTTTCTTCACATTGTGATAAATTGCCATCACGTAAACTGTAAATTGTAGAAGTAGCAATAAACTTAAGAAGATGACTGTCAACGCCATTCTTCTATTTTCAATGATTAAACAAATTTTATCACGAACATGGAAATAGATTTTTTGAACTTTTTATGCAAAATTTTGTTTTTAGCTGCAAGTTACCGCCCTCACACTAGGGCTGAGGACGAAAATGCAGTTTCTGAATGTTATAACCGTGCTGTCGGTGTATTGCATAAAAATCTGTTTATTTAGTTCTACGCATTTTAAGTAGCTGTAAACCGAAATTATTTTTTGTTTTGTGTATGAATTGTTTGAATAGTTACTTTTATCCTAATTTCATCGGTATGAAATAATATTAGGCTATAGTTTTTTTGAATCTAGGCTAATGCTAAAAATGTTTCTAAAATAAAACAAATATCTTCATAATCAATTAATTAATCTTTATAAAACGTACTCAAAAGAAGGTAGTTCAATGTTTTAAATTATTTTAAAAAATTGAAATGGTAAGACTTTAGATTAATTAAAGTATTTTCTGTGTAAATATTAATAAGCATTTTCATTATCTTGTCGGCGACATTTTCTTCTTACAACACAACATTTTTTGCATATTTTCTTATTTTTCAAGAGTTTCAGAAAGGCAACAGAAATAAACTTTGGTTTTCTTCTCATGCATAAGAAACACACTAAATCAATCATTTCTAACTCTAAGCCAAAAACTTCGCCGAAGTCTCAGGTACCATTGAATACGCTATTCGAGCGGAATCGAATCAAAGAAAAAACAGCATTATTCTCAGGCTCTTTCAACAAAAAAATAACGAAAAAAGCTGAGTTTTAAAACCGTAAATCATCTGGACCAGTCATGCTACAACAACAACTACGGCCAGAGCAAAATTTACTGGATAAAGGATGAACTCTGGGAGGTAATGATTTTTTTTTTCGCGAAACAGGAAAAGATACTAGAATGTCAGGCCCCAGAAAATTTCTAGCGCCAGTTTTAAAACATGAAACAATTCTGAGGAAACTTCCAATTTTTTTTCCAGTAGACTGAACACAAAAAGTAAATATTTTTATGACAGCGATGTTACTATAAAATGATTTACAAAGCAAAATAAATCGTGCCGTTGGTTCTCCAGCATTAAAAAGATTTATTTAAAAAAAAAGTACTAAAACTTACATATTAATGTATAAATTTCGAGAGAAAAAGCATATGCGCATCTGAACAATCTATTGTTTATTAAAAATGTTATGAAAAATATAATAATAAATAAAGTCATATTATGACCTCCGAGTCCAAAAATGGTAAGTCTATCAAGTCAAGATTTTAAGCTGTAAGGAGCTAAAAGTAACTAATTCGTAAAAGTTTAGTAACATTTAATGACAAATACAGGACAAGTTTTAGGTAATCAATAATTACATATACAATGAGGGAAAAAAACCTTTTTTGTTAATGAAGAACCCGGAATTGTTTTACATTCCTTGCTACAACGCTTCCCAAACTTAATAGCCTGCGGACCACATTCATAAACCAATATTTAGTGCGGAGTCCAATCATCAGAGTGCAGAAAAACTTGTATAGTTGATTTAACTTAACCATTTCTCTTTTAATGGAAACGTCAGGTAAAACATTTGGTAGGTAATTTGTAATGATCCAGATTTCCACTTTATAATTAAACTACAAATCTATTAGTAGAAAACAGTAGAATAACATGTCTTCTTTTGTACGTGTATTTAAAGGAGTAAGGAGTAACAGGAGTCGTTGAAAACAGAACCAAATGGAATTAGGTCGTTTCCGAAATTTTAAAAGTATTTTTCCGAAGGAGAATGCGTAAAAACATAGGATCAAACAATTTTTCCATAATATAACAAGTTTACTATTTTTGTTTTTAAATATTTAAATCGTTGCACTGACTTAATTCTATTTTTTACGCGTTTGCGCATGGCATCACAAATGATGACCGGCCATTAACTGCATCCATTCAGAGAGAGTAATATTTAATTCACATCTTTACTCACGTGCACTGGCAACAATATAATTGATAGCAAGCATAGAGCGCAATATTTAATTCGCTTCTTGATCATCATAACGTGGATACGTGGTAGACAGATACGAAAAAGCACATTTGAGACGTCATAAAGACCACACATTAGTTTCAAAATCGGACAGTAAAAAAAAATAATAACTAAAAATTAAGCGTTGGGAAAATAAGTTTTTTCTCGCTCCATACTATATTTTATGCTTATTCTATCAATCTCAGTGACTTAAAGTAGTACTTTTGACTAAAGGAAAAAAACCCATTGGAATACATCCGTTTTGGTAAAGCGTTGAAATGTGCATCTCTGTTCTGATAAACACAGTTTTTCAGCGAGCAAATACAAGTATACAAGTTTATTCAAACAGATCTTGAAGAGTACGAAATAATTTGTCTTGTGAATGTAGTCAGTGAAGTGGCATCAAATTCTTTGTGAATGAAGAAAAGTTTTTATAAAAAAAGGGAGAAGTTATTTCGAAGTTTAAATCGATAAGTTATTTAATTATCAAATTCGATATTGCGTCTTTTTAGTCAATATTGCATTCAAAATGTATTAGGTTTGTTTTGTATGTGATTTCGGGAAATGAAAAGTGGCGGTTCAAGGTAATTTTAGCGCATTTAAAGTACAAAAAGTAAGAGTAAAAATTCATGTATTATATTTTAAAGGATTTATTATCGCCGAGGCACTCGTTCTTTGTTTATTTAAAGGGCGAAGGAGAAAATAATTAGCTTCAAAGACTTATTGATTTTTCTTCTTTCACTTTTTTTCGCCTTGCTTTTTTTTCTTCTTATCGCCAGATGCGCTGGAAAGTAGACATCGCATCTGTTACATACGATTAAAACCAAATTCGACTTTCTAGACAGTAAAAAGTAATTATCTTTTACCCTTTTTCGTGTTTTTTTTTTTTTTTTGTTAATTAAACTTCAAAGTTAATGGTAGTTAGAGTAAGCTGCAATTTGTCTTCAAAAATAAATAAATAAAAAACTATTTGTTGAGTAACGTACCTATTTTATAGAAATAAAACGTTAAAAGTATTTTGTTTTAATCATTCGTGACAATTTATTTTATTCTGTAATGAAAAAAAAAGGTTTTAATTTCCTATTTGGCTATTGGAAAACTAAAAACTGTCATTTTAGTGAAAAAGTATTTGAAACTTTCCAAAACTATTGTTTCAATGCGCCAATTCGACGCTTTCGGCACAATATAAACATATTCTTTATAGTGGTTTGTTGCTTTACTAATAAATGCTATAGTGGCTTTTAAATGAAAAAAAATAATCCGCTGCCGATTATTTATAATGACAATAAATTTTAATTCTACAATTTCTCTTCAACATTTTTAGTTAGAGTTTAGAGTTTTCCAAATTAGTTAATATTTTGTTTATTTCTGCGAACGATATATTTTTCGGCTAATTTCATAATGTTTTGAAAAATATTTAAAAATTTTATAACAATTTTCGCAAATCATTTTTCTTATTATTCTTAATAAAATTATTTTTCGCTGTTTACTACACATAAGACTTCTAATATTTAAATAGTTGACTTCTGCCTTATATGACCATTTTGTTCAGTATCGACTTTTTACTATTAGTAGTCCTTTATTGCAAACTTTTTATCTATTTACAAAAATATAAAAAATACAATAAATATATAAATAAATAAATAAACATTGCTTCAGAGCTTATTAAATAGGAAAAAATCAGCTGATATTTAATGATGCTGACAGATTTTGTTTAAATTAGTAATTTTAACTAAAACAATTTTCTCCCCCGAGTAACCAGGGAAAATTGCATGATTATTTATAACAGCAAAGTGATTGATTACTTTCAATAATAAATTACTGCCGATTAACCGGTGTATCTCTAGTACAGAAGAACGAACCGTATAATTCTGGTATATATGACTTCCGTTAAAGCTGTGCGCGACAATCCATTGATAGACAATATTTTTGTCACTTAACATACAACCAGTATAAAAGTGGTCCTTCCGAACATGCTGTGTTTACTCGAAAAACAGGACCTGATCACTTTTTAGTTTACCTAAGATTAACAACAGTTTTAAAAAAAGGAACACATATCGCACACCTTGTACTCTACTGCCACATATGCAAAAAATACTTTTAGAGAAAAATCAATTTAAATTTAATGCGCCTTAGCTTAAATTCTAAAAGTAACTCACTGTCATATTTCAAAAGTAAGGTTTTTTATTTTTTTAGTTTGTGGCTGTCTTGCATTTTAATAGAACTAATATAAATGCACCAGGACCTGTATATAACTCAAAATCGACAATTTTTGACTTGTGGCGGAGACCTTGACACATATCAAAAAAAAAAAAAAAAAGTGAAAAAAATGTTTTTCGTTTGTGGCTGACTTGCATTATAATAGAACTAATAAAAAAGCAAAAAGGTATGCATATACATCACTAAAAATGTCATGAATTATGTTTTTCTCAGTATTTTTCATAAATAATGTCTCGATAAAATTGCACTTAAAAATATTGAACATACTGCTCAAGTTAATGTAGGCATATCTTTTGTTTTGAAATACTAATTAAACTAATTTATGTTGCGGAAACGAAAAAAAAAAAGAATGAAAACTAAATTTTAATGCAGTAGATAACTGCATTATGTTGTGTTCCTTTTATTTTGAAATTAAAAATGGAATCCGTCAACAAGATACATGCTTGGTTCTATATAAATGTATTAAATCCTTTATAACAAATTTATACAGATCCGAGAGAATTCCGTCTTTTGGAAAGATGAAATCTCGGGATTTCTCAAGTTGTGGATAAACTTCCAGCAGTATAATGCAAGGAACAAGCAATCATCTCTTCGTTCCTGGTAACGAACAAGAGCTATACCCGCATATTCTTGCTCCCGGGGCCAAAAATACTGCATATGGAAGGGGGGAAATTGCAAAAGAAAAGAAATTCCATTCTTTTTTATGTCTGAGAGAAATCAATATCAAGACGGCAAAACCAGAAATCGGGGCTGGTGTTTGCAGATCGCTGCTAAGATGTTCGTAGAGAATCTTATCAGAGAGGCAGACTGTACCGCAGCTGCTCTTTGCCTATCGGAAAATCGAAGGGGAAAATAATTAGCCCCAGAGGTCCCTTCCAATTTTTCCCTGATTTTTTTCCTTCTCTCTCTCCTTTCTCTTGCTTTTCCAGAGGCAATAGCAATGCATCTGTTCCGGTAAAATACTGCTACCGTTGTTATCAGGAATGGAAAGAAAACGCGACTTTTGCGGCCCATCTGAAGCAATTATCATCAGAATGCACCTGCACTTAAAAGGTTGCAAAAGTTTTTCGATTATATCTTGCAGGTAAAGGAGGAGGAAGTATTGTTAGTGTGCATAGTTGAAAATGGTTTCTTGGTGAAATGAAATACTTTCTAAGAATTAGAATTTAAATTAAGAGCATTTATTCGTTTATATATTTCGTCTGGATATGGAGCGAGATGAATCGAGTAATATGGTTAATTGTAACCTTGGAGGTTTTATTCTTTAGCTATTATATATGTTTACTTATTCTGACATTTTAAGAATATTCTTGATTCATCTAATAGAATTCAGTTTTTTTTTTCCTTACTTTTTATGTACCCAAAAGATATTTTAATAATAATATCTGAAGAGTCATGTCCACCTCCGACTGTTTTGGCATTAGTTTATACTGTACTCAAAAATGATATTGATTTCAAAATTGGGAAACATTTGCAATATCAATAAAACAGAAAGATAACCCTCTGTTTTCTACAAAATATTCAATTAACAGCAACAGATTCAAACGATTTTAAAATTTACTTTAAATGAGCTATGTTTTGAGATTACAATATGAATGTCTTTTTTTTTAGCTGGGTAACAGTTAAAGCATGCTTTATAAATGGATTGGATATGGAAGAAAATCAGGCATATCTCAAATGTGTCATGTCATCCCCTTTGCAGCACAGTAAATCATGCTTGTGAAGAATTGCATTTTAGATTACAACATACATTAACCCAGACTCGTCGTCATCATAATCTAGATATCAACCACAAACCATTAAAACATGAGGGAAGAGCAGTTTCGGTTGTCATTGTTATAAACCAAGAGCCATATCATGTTATATGTTAGAATTAAGTCTTAAAACATTCATTTCATGTTCACCCAAGTTGATGATCTGAGACGACCAGTGAAGTTTCCTTATCTTTTGCAAATTGAAACAGATTTCGGACATTATAGGCTAGTTCATGCTCGGTCACGTCGAATGCTGCAGTTGAACTTTAATGCATAATGAAGCGTATCGATTACAACGGCGGACTTAGCTTTGTTTCCTAATGATGCGATATGCTGTGTTTCTAGATTAAATGGCGGCAGCGTAGTTGCCGAATATCTCATAGAAAATGGCGACGTTGTATAGATTCATATGGATGATTTTCTTGGTCGGTTTTCAACGACGCAGAGGTGTAAGGAGTCCATCTGGTGTGTACATTGACTGGACATTCGAGCAATAATCAGCATGTATCATCTATCAACCAGATCGCTTTGCTGTTTGCTTTTTGTAAGAATATGGCATGTTCTTTAAAACTTGAAGAAATTATGTTCTTAACTAATCGTCAAACGAATTGGTAAGAGACTATCGACATGTTTGTAAACAATGATCGTAGTCCTATTTATTACCGCAAAAAGCACTATCCACGTTGACTATGTTAAGCTTGTAACTGTTTAATCACTGGCACATGAAATTTAAATCAAATTATTACATGTAATTAAATTTATGTAAAAAGTACACGATTTTTGTTGATCTTGGCCAAACGGCTCCAAACGGTGATTGGATGCAAAGTTTGCTGAATTACCTATTTGCTATGTAGTGTTTTGACCGCACTAAACATTGCTGGAAGAGGAAGAGGCTCCTTTCGAATCGAATTTTGATACATTAAGAGTGTCATAGGCATTAAATATAAAAAGCCGCGAAAACCAGTTGTAAATACTTATTTTTTTAATGCGCGTTAAATGCGTAGCATTTCATTAAGATTAATAGCTTGCGAAAAAATTGAGTTAAACTTTATCAATGAAGTTTAAAAGTTTCTTTATTTTTAGGGTATTCTTTAAAATTCTAGCCAAATACAGAAGGAGGTTAAATGCAATGAATCTAAAAACATTCATTGCATAATGCGTGTCAAGAATTTCTATGAGATAGATGCATTAAAATTGAGTGAAACTGAAAATTTAATTAGAAAACAGGCAGATAGCTCTTACAGCACATAATCTTCAAAACTTGAAGAAAATATCATTAACATAATTTACAAATTGAACTCAACAGAAAATTGGGCTTTGATGTCAGTTAGCTTACAGTAAATATTTGTCAAATCTCATTGCTTCGTCCGTTTTTCTAAACATATGTCCACTAGGGGATGGAAGAATTGTTAGCAGAGCTTAATATCCATTACTCTTGTTTAAAACTGAAAACTTACTTTTATAATGAGTTGAGAGCTCTTGCAGCACATAATTTTCAAGTCTTCAAGAAAATATCTTTCAAATAATTTACAAAGTGAATTCAACCAAAAATTGGGTTTTAATGTCTGTTAGCTTACAATAAATATTTGTCAAATCTCACTAAAAATATGTCCAATACGACATACTTGGTGTAAGTGTTGTGTCGCCAATGCCAGGTTTGACCTGGTAGGGTTTCGAATCTGACACCGTAACATGCGGCTTGTACGAGGCAGCTTATGTAGCACAGTACAAGATGCCCTCAAATTGTTTGACAGCATCTAAGGTAGAACACCAGCAGTGGACACTTCTTCAGTAAAGGCCACTTCAAGATTTTAAACGCACTAGTAGTGGCCACAGTGAAGCACATTTTTTAACTCTAGGTCTAAAATATTAATTGCTCCTCTTGAAACTCAATGAGTCTTTTATAGCACAACGCTTTCTAAATCTCCTCAATATCTAAAAATGCCAGAATTTCAATTTGTTCAATTTTTGTCAATTTATTCTCAGACCTCAAATTTGATCCAGCAGTGGCTATTCCAAAATCTGAAAATTTCAATAGTGGGCATTTGATATTTTTCCATCCGAAGTATTTACATTACTAGCTTTAATATCAAATAACTGATGAATAAAATTGATTCAATATGATAGTTACATTATGTAGCATCAAAAAATCACATTATTATTGTTAATTTCTTTCTTCAAAGTACAAAAGTAAAATTGAAGTGGCCACTACTGGTGTTTTTAAATATTGAATTTTATTTGTTTGAAAATTAATTTGATCTCCTGTAGTTTTACTGAAATTTTGAAAAAACATATGCCCACGAGATTAGATTTTTGATTGAGAATTTCAAAAAAGTATGTTTTTTTATTATTATTATTATTTATGATGGTTGTAAAATAAATCAGCTGATTTAAATCTTGACTCAAAAAAATGTTTGTTTCCTTTTTATATTTCTGCATAATAAGCCAATTTATTTTACAAATAACGTCTCTATGAGATTAAATTGAACTAACAATGAAGGAATAAATATATGAGTTTTTGATTCCGTTTAAGCGGACATTTTCTCAAAGAGAAAGTGATATATACGTACGTAAAAAGCAAGGAAGTTTGAAAAACTTCAAATATATCTCCTTTCGAATCGCAATATTCTTTCTTCACCTAAATTCCTTCAGAACACGGATAAACAATGGATATATTTTTATCGTACATTTTGCTTATGCAGGTAAATCAGACGTTTTTCTCCCAAACAGGAATTGCTAAATGTATGAAAACAGTTGAAAAAAGGTGTAACATTTCTTTAATATTTTTCTGAATAAATAGTAGCATGAATGCTCGGGCCGAATTTTCTGCAAAATTATTTCGTAATAATATCAGGATCTCGTGAAAAATTTGCATTACATTGCTGGAATATATTTTAATGCAAAACGCGGCATCAATGTTTAAAATTTTACTTTTTCTGAACATTTTCTCCCGGATTCATATGAAATTTTAAGAGCAGTCAAATGCTTTAGTTGTGATGAAATTGCTTGAAAAATGTTAAAAAAATCTTAATGTTAAAGTTTCAAATCATTGTTCCTACTACAGCTACGCACTTTTTTTTTTACTCAGAAATGCTTGTATATAATGAAAAATAGCCATTAGATAAAAGCATAGCCATAAAAAAAGCAACCGTCTATTACTTTTTAACTCTTCAATTTAAGAATCGTAAGCTGTGCGGAAAGGTTTGGAGATTATATATATATATATATATATATATATATATGTGTGTGGGGGGGGGGAATTGATGGGGACGGCAATGAGATGCAAAGAAACAGCTGGTTTCCAAAGTGTTTGATTAATTTATTTTTCAACTCAGAATGGTTTAGTTTTTTTTATGACATTTAATCTTTAATTAAAAAGTAATCTTTTATAAAAGTAAAAACATAGCAGTAAGAATACAGACGTATTTCATTTGCGATGTTTCAGAAAAAAAAAGCAAGAAAGCTGTGTGTAATTTTTAAACAAATCATTTTGCTAATATTAACGTTCTAATGTCTCACTAATATGGAAAAAATGCAATTAACAAATTCTTTGTAATCGATATACCAGAGTTTCCCAAACTGTGGTCCGCGGATCCCCGGGGTTCCGCGAGTCCATACCAGTTGGTCCGCTTTGCTACCCAGATTAAACGTTAAGTATAATGGAGATTGAAGAACGATCAACGATATTTTAATTCAAAAAGAAGGTACATTTATGAGGAATAAAAACGTTTTTGCTGAAGTACATGCAAGACGCGGCACCCCCACCAAAATTTTCAAAACTCATCCATTTACATCCATAATTAATGACTGAAATCCTAATACGCCGAAAACACAACTCATTTGAAAAATTAACACGGCAGTTTGTGCTTTTTGACGTTGTTATTTACTACTTTACGTTACCAGTGTTTTGTTCACTAACTTTAAAAGTTCATTTTTATTAGTAAACTTGTTGCAGAAATTTGTTGATATAAATTTTATTCCTAACTGAACTTGAAATATAATTTTACTTCCATAACTGAAAATAATAATGTAAAAAATGAAAACCAGACAAGAGCTATGAAAAATATACAGAACATATGAACGAAAAAATGTAAAAGGAAAAAAGCGTAAAAATGTATTAGAAAAAAATATAGATTTAACTGTGTCTTTTTTTTTACGCGCGCCAGGGGGGGGGGGGAGGGGTCCGCGAAGTTCGTAATTTCTCCGGAGTGGGTGCGCGGAGGTCTGAAGTTTGGGAACCTCTGCGATAAACTATAAAACATATTTGAATCTAGGAGACGCATAATCCCGTGGTCTTTATAGAGTAATTCTTAAGTAATGTAGCAGAAAGGGAGTCAAAGGAATGATTAAAAAAAAGGAACCCATTAGATGTGGATGTAAAGCATGAAATAGTAACTTCTTTCGCCGATAAAAATTGCCTTAATATGATAACAAAATGAATAAAATAAAATTATTAATAAATTTCTGTTTAATGATTTTTTTGTTAATACTAAAATCATGATGCAAATTTAAGTAGGCACTCATCTAACTCATTGTTTTCATTTCTGACAATAAATCATCTCACTTAACTTTAGACTGAAAAACGACCACGCATTAGGTAGGTGGTGTATTTATCTGCAGTTGATTCAAAATACTCAAAAAAATTGAAATTTTTTTACTGATTAATATACTGTAATTCCACTTTGACAGATTCTTTAAGACCAATTGCATTCTCAAAACTAAATAGACAAAATAGTTTTTCTAAAACTCTTTATTTTGATAGAAAAGGAAATAACTTTTTATTGCTTTCAAAGTACATTACTAGAATCATATGCTGTAGGCGGTATTAAAGGATTTTTTTCGGACGGAATATTGCCTTTTTCTCCGACATTCACTATTTGAGAAAAACGACCAAATCCCTTGTCATTCTCTGTTAGCATCAACGGCAAATTTCCCGCCGTCACATCTGATCTGATTCATTTCTTCCTTCAAATGTTGGGCTTGTATTTTTGTTTCTATTCCCCCCCCCCCTGCCCACTTGTTTTTATTCTTTTTTCCTTTCCATGTTCCAACGGCCTTGCCTTCCGCTGCTTTGTAAACCGCCATGTTATTCCTACGTCATGCGAAAATGGTCTGCAGCTGCTACCTCTATCGAAGCTTAAATATTAATGAAGACTTTTTGGGCAAACGAATTCTCGTCGGGAAGTTTTTGGCCGCAGTGCAAAGCAATAGAAGAGAGAAGTTTAGATGTTTTGTTTACTTATTGCTTGTGCTTTTCCCTAAACAGAAAGAAATGTTCAAGAAGATTATTTTCAATTTCAGTAGACGAAAGAAATTAACTGAGCTTAATGTTAGCTTTCAAAAATTGATTTGTAAACATGATTCAGCAAGGTTCATTTGCCCAAAATGTATCTTTATTGAATACATTGATCTGTTTATAATACACTGAATACTTTCAGTTGTTTATGAGAGGGGTGCCCATAATTCAAGGGCGCAAATTCCCCCAAAATGTTTTTCTCACACCTCTTCCCTTTTTATTTTTCAGTTTTTTAATTGATTTTTTAAAATACATTATTTTAATTGATTAATTAATTTTTATTTATTATTTTTATTATTATTATTATTACATTAGAAGAATTCTGTGCTACGCCAATGACATACACACAGACACACAAGCTAAATAAATAAATGAAATAAAATAAAAATCGAAAAAAATAAAATAAAATAAATAATTTAAATTAGAAAAATATAAATAAATTTAAATAAATAAATAAAAATAACTTAAAATCCCCCCCCTAAAAAATTTAGATGGCGCAACTTCCGCCATAATCCTTCCCTGTCGGCATCCCTATGTCTATGATTCAAAAAAATTATCGTTAAAAATTTAATTATGTTGCAAGTTTATCCGAGATTGAAGCAAATATTCAAATGCAAAAAAAAAAAAAAAAAAAAGGTAACAAAACCCGACAAAAATATTTGCTCAAAAATACACCCAAACCTGTTTTTATGCGATCTTTTTTTTTTTTTTTTATGTACGATTTTTTGTGCGGTTTTTTGAAATTTCAATCAGATTGGGATTCAATTGACAAAATAATTTTCAAAACGAGTGTGAGGTATTATCTTCAAGTGATGACATAGGCCGCCCGATGGGAAGTCACTGTGACCTCCAAAAAATTTCTTATTCTGAAAATTTTGTCCGACTACTCGGCAAAAAATATCGTCACTTAATTTGTTTTGATTTCGTTTAAAGAATTGATTTCGTTTGTATTTTGTAAGTTTTTGGGTTCTTTTCTGTGTGACACTTTTTTATGCGATCCCTATCCACCGCGGGTTTTTTCTTTTTTTAACTGAGTTGCAAAAACAACTTTTTAAAGCTATTCATAAAGTTTCGAACATTTTTCAGGCGGTCCTTACCCACCGCATAAAAACAGTTTTGGGTGTACAGGCGTCCCTCGTATAACACGGTACTTCTACAACACGATTTCGATATTACAGGTACAAAACTTGATTTTAAATACTACTCGGTTTTGATGCAACACGAATTTTAAAAGAAGGCATTTCGTTTTTGTTCAATACACTGTTAAAAAATGTATGATAATCACTGTAATAAGTTTTTACTTTGCTTTTATGAAACTTTTACGAAAAAGTGTGTGTTCGGCTCATTGCTCGTATAACACTAACTTTTAACTTTCAAATACATACTTTATTTTTCTCATCAGTGTTCTACAAGCAAAATGATGAATATTTTTTTGTTTCTACTGCATTGTGAGAAAATGACATTAGGGTTAAACCTAAGCTAACTTTGGCAAACGATAAATAAAAAATGTAGTCGAAACAAAATATGAAATAAAATAGAACAATGGTATTTATTTTATTTTACATTTTGTTTTGTTCTTGTTGCTCAGACGAATTTAATTGCTATAGTAAAGCTCAGATTTTAATTTTTTTTTTATAGAACGTGTTTTGTTCTTAGTAAAGACAGTTGTCAAAGTTTTTCCTTGTCATGCATAACAGTTTTAATTTGAGGTATGTAAAATAATTAAGTTTTATTGTTTATAACAACTCTTCTTTTTAAATCAGTGGGTCTTTGTATGTTCTGATAGCTAGTTTTCGTTCGTATATACTACTGAGCCGAAATTTCAGCAATTATAAAATTTGCACCTTATGACTTGGTTTCGATATAACACGATACACATTCCTTGATTAACATTATTTCAGGGTCTCGTATAACACGGTTTCGATATTACATGGAACGAATTAACCGTGTTATACGAGGGATACCTGTACATCAAATAATTTTCTAACATTTTTTTCTGAGACAAAACAATTTCATCTATTAGAGCGTAAATCCGCGTTTTCGTGGAAAAGTTTTTTATTTTTATTTTTTATTTTTTTTATTTCCAATGGCACATTTAAAGACAGTTGAATATCAAAAGGATAACAACAAAACTATAAATGAAAACGAGCAATCCAATAGCGTTCCCAGATGGATGTCCGAGGGAGAGCAGGACATCTGGACAAATGAGGCATGTCCATTACTTCGTGGAGATCGCACAAAGTGCAGAAAGGGTCAGGAACCACGTTGATACGACAGAGATGTTTTCGTAGGCAATCATAGCCAGATAATAAACGAAACATGGCGACAGATTTCATCCTAGGCCAATTAGGGACATTCAGAATCAGCTCAAACCATGGTTTATAGCTGTTGCGATTTTTGTGTTCTTCGTGAAAAGTGTCTTTAAAGATTTTCTTTATTAAGCTTTTGATGTTACTGAATGGAAGCTTAGGATTGGTTCTCTGAAGAACCGATGCTCCCTTTTTGACCAAAAAATCGGCCTCCTCATTACCTTGGATTCCACAGTGGGCCGGAATCTACTGAAGAACAACTGTCTTATTATTTCTGGCAAGCCGGTTAAGGAGCTTCAAACAATTATCGGTGGTTAAAGTTCGGGAGTGGCTAGGTGTATCGATAGCTTGGAGTGCAGCGTTTGAGTCCGTTAATACAACTGCTTTTGAAAAAGAGTCTAAATGTGGCTGGAGCTGTGACAGGGCCTGGCATCGTGGAAAAGTAGCATGCTTGAAAAAAAAAAAAACAATATTTGTTAGCTAAGGTTTAAATTGAATATTTCAAACTATGCAGCGTAAAACACAATTACAAAGAAGTAATAAATAAATCAAAATTACTTATTTGGTTTAGTAGCTATTAGAAACGCATTTTTTATTCAAAGGAAATTTAACTACATGTGCTGAATCAACCAATGGAATAAACTTTAATAAAAGAAAAATATTTTATGTATACCTTCCCCCATTCCCTTTCTTTGAGCAACGTGTAAGCAGTTTTATTACGACTGCAAAAATTTATTAGAATGCTTATTGCTGTTGAAAATAGCTCAAATAATAATAAAAAAACACTCATAGTAAGATTAATTTTTTCTCCGTGACTCCAAGAAATATTTGTTAATAAAAATTTCCCCACATCGTTTGTTAGTTGCATAAACGTCACTTGAATAACACCCGAGAAACTTATTGTAAAAACAATGAGCTTTGTTATTTTACTCCGTTTTATTAACTCTTCAAACCTATAAAATCTGGTTTTAATCCGCTTATTAATTTACGTTTTTAATATACTTTTAGATCATGAAAAAGAAATCATAAAGCAAATAGTGAAAGACATCCTTGGAATACTGAAAACAGAGGGAAATTGTCTCCCTACTGGGTGTTTTGTGAATCATATGATGTAATTATAGGGCATTTCACGTACAAAACGATCGCGTTTTAAACTCTATGAAGCAATCAGAGGGTAATTATAAGTCTGGGGCTTCCCTTCACGGCGCGTAATGTCCGCCTTAATGGCGCACAGTAAACCAATGTTTTGTTCCGAATGCTGTTGAAATGGATAATGGGGCGGGTAAGCCGTCCATTAGAGCTCAAGAACGGGGGAGGCTTCGTCGATTGTGATCTGCGAGGAAATATTCGACTCTGACGACTTTTTATCGCTTTTAGAAGTAAAGTTTCTTATCAATGATTTACTTGAGGACAAAGATGAAGTACATAGCAAGGGATGAATGAACCGTGACTTGCGTTACCCCCATATAAGAATTTTTTACCCGTCTTTATGTCCCTATACGTATACATGTTTAAGGTAGATATTAAAAAGCATCATTAAAGGGAAGTTTAAGTTCTTTATTGAAAGGAAAAAAATAACTATGGAGGTGTTGAATATTTCATATTTATGTTAATTATACTTTTTTATTTATCGTCTGCATTTAATATACAAAACTCTGTTTTTAATAACTTCTCCTTTAACGTCGTTGCTACTTCTGGTTCGTTGATGCATCAATGCGTGCATTCAGTATCGAGTCTTTGTGTGTTTATTTTATGAGTAATTAATACGTATTTTTCCGGCCAGTGTCACATTATTTTCCAATAATTCAGACTCGACAAACATGTAAAAGGAGGAAAGATTAATTGACTGACTTCAACATTTCTTTAAGTTATTTCTATTTTCGAAACCTCTCACCATAACCTCATAGGTTAAAGAGATAGTTCCGCCATAATTTAAGACACTAGTTTAACGTCATACACACACACACACATACAGGGTGACAAGAAATAACTTGGACACATGTAATGCATCATAACTTCAATGGCAATGAAAATATTACGACCAAACTTCAAATGAATACATTATTTCGTCTACTATAATAGTCTATTATAATCCAATAATTGAGACTCGACAAACAAGCGAAAGGTGGAAAGATTAATTGACTAACTTCGACATTTCTTTAAGTTATTTCTATTTTCGAAACTTCTCACCATAACTCTAATAGGTTAAAGTTCCGCCACAATTTTAGACACTAGTTCAACGTCACGCACGCACGCATACACACACATACACACAGGGTGATAAGAAATAACTCAGACGCACGTAATGCATCATAACTTTAATGGCAATGAAAATATTACGACCAAACTTCAAAATTAACATATATACATTATTTCGTCTACTATATTTACAAATTTTCAAAGTGGCCACATTTAGCCTTAATACAGATCTTTAAGCGTGTCACAAAATTTACGGCTATGGGCCGCAACTCACTTACTGATATCTTATCCCATTCCTTCCATAAGGGTTTCTTTAGGGATGCCAAAGTTTTATGAGGCTTAGCACACAGCCTTGTCTCCACGATTTAACAAACAAAACGATAAATTGGGTTCAAATCTAGAGAATACGATTGCCATTCTTGAGCTCCAACGAAGTCCGGAAAATGTGTCTTGCACCAATTTTGAGTGTCTTTAGCTCTACGAGCAAGTGCAGAATCCTGTTGAAATGTCCCTCTTTTTCAGTATGTTACTACCCTATAGCCAGGGCTAAGGCAGAAATACATGAAATACATCGGCAGCTCAGTCATTCCATCCGAGGACTGCAGTTTCGTGCTTATTTGCACATCAGCCCGTCATAGGAAGTGACTGAGCTGGAGGACAAAAACCTCTTAAGGAAGCCAAGAGTGCCTTGCCTTCAATCTTAGAGTTGAACCGAACCATTACTTCGGTCACTTATCTGGTCAGTTCTAATTCTATATTAACAACCAGTTTGTGTGGCACCCTTGGCTTCCTTAAGAGGCTTTTGAAATCCAGCTCAATCACTTCCACCGCCGGGCTGATGAGTGCTAATAAGCACGAAACTGCAGTGCTCGCCTGGAATGACTGAGCTGACGGTGTATTTCATGTCCATCTTTTGTTTCCAAAGAACTTTTGCGACCAAGGTGAGACAACATCTTCCATAATGTTTCTTGATTAATCCCCAATCCCTTGATCAACAAAAACAAGTGATTTTTCCCAGTAGCACATATCCCACCCCAACCACCCCAACCATTAGATAGGGGTCGTTGACGCCGTTTAACAATGCAAGAAAGGTCTTAAAATCAAGAATGTGTGCTAAACTCCATAAAACTTTTGCATCCCTAAAGAAGTCCTTATGCAAAGAATGATATAAAAAATCAGTGAGTTGCGGCAAATACTCGAAAATTTTCTGACAAGTTTAAAGCTCTGTATTAAGGATAAAGGTAGATACTTTTAAAATTTGTAAATATAGTAGACAAAATAATGTGTTCATATTAATTTTGATGTTTGGTCTAAGTATTTTCATTAGCATTAAAATTATAATGTGTGTCCCTTTTCTGATTGCACGGTAGTTTCGCAATTGAAATGTAACGTGTTGAAATCGTACATAACACGGTTTCAATATGTTAGGGTTTTGATATACACATCTTTGCATGCGTATTTCAGTTTTGTCATCCTGAAATGGGTGTCTTGAACAAAATCAGGTGAACCTATGTCTATTGAGCAGTTAAATCCCATTAAGCGAATGTAAATTTTTGATGTCTTGCATAATAAATTATTCACATTGTAAATCGCAGCATTCGCAGATGACTGCAGATTGAAGGGAAGTAAAGTCATTTGCAACATTTATTGCAGCTGTGATTCTGTTCGTGTTGATTTTCTTTCATTTATTATTCACTCTGTGAAAAATCTTCTTACACCACTTTGGAGGAATCGGGTTTCAGGTATAATTTGCTGCTACACTATTTCTTCTATTTCTCCTTTTTGCGTAATTCATTACCTTCGTTGTTTTACAGTGTATGCATATATTTTGACGAACCTAGTACAAAATTTGCATAGTTTAGAAAACATATGTTTTTAAAAAAGTCTAACCAGAGAATAGTGTGTGATAAGTGAAAATGTATTATAGTATTGAATGGATGATTGTATAAAAAGTATTGTCGAATGATGAAAAAAAAAAAAAAAAAATACGTTCATGAAACGTAAAGCACTAGAACACAAATTTCAGATATTTGAGAAAAGAACCCGTTTAGGGATTATCGTATCGTTCTTTAAGTCCTGACACTTATGCCACAAATTATTTTCGTCGTTTTAATTATTATTATTATTTTCTATTCTGTCTTTTTTTTTCTTTGTGATTCGCCGTACAATCCAAGAAGTACTTTTGACAGTGAATATTTTAAAATAAAAATAAGCGGTTTTTTTTCCTTTGCCATGTTTTGTGCGCAAATAAACAAAAACTTACTTTATTTACCCGATCATCACTTATGCTCACATTAAAATAAAATTTTAAACTCTCCTTGCTAAAATGACCTATCTTAATTAAATTGCTTAAATTTTCAATAAATGCTCTCTACAATCATTTATCGACTTTTAAGTAATACTAACTCGGAGTGAATCATCAGAAGCGCACTCCGATCGTAGGTCACAGGAGGTCACGGTTGTTTCGTATGTACGTGTATATATATATATATATATATATATATATATATATATATATATATATATATATATATATATATATATATATATATATATATATATATATATATAATTTGCTGTGATCTCCCAAAATCCCTTTTCCGGTAGAGCTTGTCAGACGATCGGGCGTTGGGGAGACAATATTGTTATACTATATGTTTAAAATAATACCTCGTTTTTTTTTAAATTATATTTTTTTTTTTAATTTTTTTTTTTTATTAGATGTAGAAAAGCTGTGTTCCTGCTCGCATTTCACCACTCGGTGAAATTATGAATTTCCCTCTCTAAAAAAATTAACTGCTGTGCACCCTTGTAGTGATTGAGACTTGCGACAAACGCATCAAGGGCCAACAAACGTGGTAGGGAACAAATTGATTTATCTACCTCATCATATCAATTACTTCCTATTTATCACTAATTTTATTTGTATTGCACAAACAATAGTAATGCTTTGCATAAACATCTGGAAAAAATTCATTTTTTTAAAACAATTCCGATTAGGCATCGCTACTTTTAACATTTATCACATTTGCAATTTATTGTAAACATTTTTTCTGTTTAACAAACATTAATATTTAAATTAACGAGCAAATTTGATTTTTTTTTATTTACAAGAACGAGATTGTATTTATTTCTTTTATTTATAGAAATTAGTAATAAAACATTTAAGGAAATATTTGTTGTGCTTCCCAAACTTAATTTAATTCCAAACATAGACAATAACACAAAACATTAACTGATACAGTAGAATTATAATAAAAGCATTCATGTGCCTATTAGGATGATTAATATTTATTAAAACAATTACTTTAGAGAAAAATGGAAAATAAAGCAGTTTAGTTTACTAAATGTAATGTATCGCAAAACCATTACAATTTTAATATAATTTTTGTTATTTATTCTTTAAATTGTGCTTAAAATCTCAAACAACGTAAGAAGCTTTGCATTAAGCACAAAAAAAAAAAAAAAAAAAAAAAAAAAAAAAAAAAAACTTAAACAATTACAACTTTTCAAAATTACGTTAAGAATTATTTGAGTATATTTAATAACAATTATGTATGTTTGTAAGTATGTTGAGCATTTTTATCCTTCGGCAAAAAATTAACAAATAGCATTAAGAAAAACTAATTTTAATTTATACAGTTAATTGTTAATAGAAATCTTGTCCCGTTAATCTTCTAAGAAGAAAATTTAAAAACTATTATTTATACTGAATTTTATAGGATAAAATGAAAAATAATTTTTTTTTAATTATAGTACTAATAATAAATAAATGAACACATACTTTTTAATGCATTTGTTCTTTTTTTCTTTTTATCATTATTTTAGTACTTAGATAAAAAATTAAATAGCTAATTAGAAATACCGAAATTTTTTTTTCTATTATAGTCTTAACCGATACTTAGAAAGAAATAAAGGTTTCAGTTTGGCTTTGCTCTTCGAAAGATCGTATGACATTTTTTAAAATCTTTGTGCTAGTATCAGGCTTTTTATAACATTCGTGAATTTGATGTTTAAAATTTCAGGGATTTCTTTAACCTCTTAAAAAAATAGATAACTTTTCTTCACTATTTCTTATGATTATGTCTAGCATTAGTTTGTCCATTCGACTCAAAAACCACGTCAGGTGTCAAAATAAATATGCGTAAACGTGGCCCGTGTCCAGGGCAAGTTTACGCAACCGACTTGGATCCAAAAATATTTTTTTTAACTGTTAAAAACAAACTGAGCAACAACTGAATATAATAATTTTGACTCCATTAACTGCTTTATAAAAAGGCAATGTCTAAAATTTTCAAAGTTAAAGCATACAATTTAGAAAATTCATTGAAAAACATCCGCGTAAACGTCCCCTGTTCTACACTACTGGTAACATGGATCCCAATACTGTTTACTGCAAAATTCCAGTGAAATTTTTACAGTGTGCTATTTAAATCCAATCTTCAGCTTATCTAAACATGGTGAAAAAAATAAAGTTGGTTCAATTTTCCAAAAAGATTCGGAGAGAAAAAAAAATAACTAAATTGCAGTTACCTACTTTTGTGGAATACACTCGGAATATGTGGAATACTATGATCTCGTAAACGGCAGTTTTTTGTTGATTTTGACATTTTAAACTCTAAGAATCCTTGTATACCACTTTGAGAATCACAGTGCCAAAGTATTTTTTAACACTTTCAAAAAAAAAAAAAAAAATATTTCAAAAACACTGTTACATTTTTTACTCAAATATTACTTTGCATTCTATTGTTCTTACAGATATACCAGTACACTTAAGTATCATGCAGTGGTGGGATTCTACCGACTTTTCAAAGCTTATAAAATTATCTATTTTGAAACAGAAACCCGTTAGAAGTCATTCCAGTGATGTTTGTTTCTAAAAAAGCAAAACCGTTTCGTAAAATATTCATAACATTCGAGAACACCCATCAAACTCCTCTCTCTAGAATGTTACTATTCGTGTTCGAACTTCAACAGTGACCTCTTTTTCCGCTCTATGCTGATCGTCTGCAGTGGTCTGCGGGCCTCCACTGGAAACCGGTCCCGCCCGCAGGCACAACGTGGATCATCATTTCGCTGTCACGACCTTAGTGAAGTAACCGAAACAAAAAGAGCAAGCCCGCCGACTTTTTCCCTCTTGTTATTCTTATTTATTTCGTGCATTTTTTTAAAAACTTTTTTGATACTTGATTCTAGATTGTTAAGTGCACCAGGAATTTGTTAGCGCTGTGCTTGTTTGGTCATTGCCATTTTAAATCGGGGACTAAACCTAAATTGCGTATTAACTTGTTAAGTAAGCTGAAATACAATTTGAGGTTTGTTTAATTTTTGTACTGCAGCGAAGCCGGCACCACAGCAATAGTTTAGTTCTTAAACAAAATCTTTCTTGGAATTCTAAAGAGAAATATTTTGTGCAATGATTAATGCACGGATGCATCTGATATTGTATAAATATTTTCATAACGATATTTTTGGTACTTCGGTTTTTGATTATTCAGTTTTATTTTTGAGCTCGAGCTTCTTTTTTGAAAAACAATAGTGTCATTACTTTTCAATCGGTGTTATGTCTATTTAGCGACAGAAAAAAATTAACGGAATTTGCTTCGGAAGTTTTGTTTTGCAGAAAAAATGTTCTATAAATTCAGAAAGACTGAAAAAATCCTTGAAATAAAATTAATAACATTCTCATCATAAATTTCTTATCTATTTAGTTAACCTAAGAATTATAGCGCGTAAAACGATCTGGACTTAAAAAAACATTTTTTTAAACCGTTAAAAACACAAGCTGCGCATCAGCTGAATATACGAATTTTGACTCCATTAACTGCTTCATACAACCACAATGTTTAAAATTTCCTCCGTTAAAACATAAAAATTATAAAATTCATTGAAAAAAATCCTCTAAACGTGCGCCGGTCTACCCTACACAAAAAAGGAAAAAAATGAATAAAAGATAATAATTATAAGTGATCGCTATATTCTGAGTCGCAGTAAGAATTTGTTTTTCTTACTATGACGATACAGCCGTTAATGTAAATTACGTACGTATAATAGGGAAGTTTTTGATTTTTCAATTTTATTTTCATATGATAGAGTAACATGTATGAACATCATAGGTGAAAAAAATTTTGCGATACGATAAGTAGTTTTATTTTAATTATTTTTTTAAGTTCAAGCCTTTGTGACGTCAAATGGCACAGGAAGTGAAGTCATGTTCTCTTCCGCCGCGGGAGAAGCCGAAGGACATGCAGTTGGCTTCGAAGACGAAACGTAAGGCTTACCTCCTCGCCTTTCTGGAACATTAAACCTCTCATCCTCTCGAAAATATTCCAATATCATCATTGATGTTACTTGAGAAAGATTATTTAGATTGTGCTTTAACGAATCCGACCTCCATAGTGTGTTTTCAAGGATTATTGAACTTCTAAAAAATAAAAATATCACCGCGCTCAAAATGTTCGTAGGGAAAACAAGGATTCTTCGGCGGAAGGTTGCCCATTAGTGGCCTGTGATGTAAGCTCGTGACATTGCAGAAGAGCGCACTTTTGCGCTTGGATTTTTAAAAATTCATTAAAAATCATTCACGGTGTTTTAAAATTCGGCGATGGTGAATTTTTCAGTCTTGAGGGTCAATTAACAATATCCAAAAGTCAAAATATGAATATTTAATAGGTTGCAACTTTCTTATTATACTTTTCTATTCTTTTTTTTTAATTTCTTCTTTATTTTTTTCCTTTTTTTTCACCTTTCTTTCACGATGTCATAAAATCTTTTTGAACCTGTGAAGTATTATGGCGCAAACCACATATTGGCACAATAATTTGTTACTTTTTTAATATCATAAAATGTGTCACTTTTCCTAAACTTTGTTATTTTCAAAACACTTAGTTAGCAGCGTGCAGAAGGTAAATGAATCCTAATGCAAACAAATACAAAAACTTGTTGTCGAAATTTCTGCTCACTTTAAAGGAACGAAAGCCTCGGGTACGCCTACAATTTCTTTATTAATACTCCAAGTCATTTCCTGGCAACTGACTCAAATTAAATGTAAATATGAAACTTGCTTCGTATGAAAAACAAGTATCAAAAATGCCTTTTCTTTTTCTTATAAAGTGCAGAAAAGTATACGTTCAAAACAAAAAGTTTATTAAAGATTTAAAAGTAAGAGTTAAATTGAGTGGGGGGGGGGGGGATATTGTGAATTTTAAGAAGAGATCTAATCAAGAAGCACTATATATTATTTTCTTTTAAAAAAGAATCTTATATATGTTTTTATTGCTAATATTGCTAATACATCTTTTGTTTGACATAGATTAAGATGGCAAATGCAATTAAGGCTATTTTCGTACCGTTATGACGTTTTTTGTAGTTTTCGACCACTCACGTGACGAAATCCCATCCGGGTGAGCAATTAGGTGTCAAACTCGTTTCGTGACCGGGTTGAAAACGATAACAAAGTTAAATTCAAAGAGTACAAAAATCGAGCTATTTTGTCCTATCGTGAAAAATAACTGTTGCTTGAATGTATCGAATTTTTCTCATAAAAAATGTGTAAAAATAGTTTTGTATTTTTTTACCTGTTGCTTCCGGTTAGTTTGAAACTTTAATAAGTTGAGGCTTTTCATTTAATTTAGTTTTGCATTTATTTTTCCTATGTTTTTATGTTTTCTTTCTTACATAAATTAATATAGTGAATAAAAATATTTAAAAATTCCATACTAAAATATAAACTTACATAAACAGCTCAAATTTTGGATAATGAATTTCACGCCGTTTTTCCAATTAGTATTTTCTTTCTTTCTGCCTGACATAGATACTATGTATGTTTTGGAATAATTGTTTTAAACAATGAAAATAATTATTGTAGCAAAAATTGGAGCTGTTTTGTGAAAACTATTATTGTAAAATCCGAGTTCAGGTCGATAAAACAGGTTTGCTTTGATCTGATCGAATCTCTTTCATTTCGTCGATAAGAAGAAATAGAAAACATAAAGAAGGAAAATTAATTAAAAAAATATATTGCTTTAGAAATTTTTTTTTATTTCCCATTTCAACAGATTAATTGAGTTGTAATTAATAAATTAATTATTCCAAAATTCAACATCCTTCAATATACCAGAAAAGAGAAGCGAAATAATTTTTTTGAAACCAATTAAGCTCACGACTTAATTAAAAATTTAGCTGTTAAGGGCAACGGTTAGTTTGCTTTAATGACATTTGCAGCGCGTAAATGGTCCCCGCTGAAACGAGAAGAGTATGCAAAAAGGGGAAAAAACGTTTCTTTTTTCCCCCTGATTGTTAGGACATTCTACGCAGCCGATATATTGCGCATGTTAAAATGGGTGTTCACCGGGATGAGTCGTTATCCGCGCTACCTTCGATTTGCATTGCTGATGAGGTTGTGATTGAGTACTGGAGTGAGCATTATCAGGATCGAAATTTCTGAAGGTTTATTGCGATCTCTCCATTTTTCGGGAACCGCGTTTGGTAATTTTAAGCAAGAGGAAAAAAAAAGATTAAGTACACATTTTAGGTTTCGTGGGAACGGGGTTGAGCAGGTTTTTAGAGAAAATAACTCTCATATTTTCTGCAATAATTACAGTGATTATTAAATTAGCATTTTAGCATATTTTGCATGCTGAATTTTACTAAAATGTGTTTCTAATTTTTTAAATATGTGTTGAAATACGCTTAAAAGGAATTTCCGTACAAGATAGCAAAACATATTTTGGCGTGTTTTATACGATTACTATTTATTTATTTTCTATTTTTTTTGTCTGCTAAATTGCATTAAATAACATTATGAGCATTGCCTATTAACTTTTTAATAAGGGATACGTTATAAATATTACTTTATATATTGAACAACACACAAAATTTTCTTTCATTGAAAAATGTTTCTCGTATGTTTTACAAAAAAAAAAAGTTAATTTTTGGAATGTGATACAGAATTTGTATCAATCTTGTGTAAAGTCTAACTGAAGCATTTATTTTTGAATAATGCATTAAGAGTTCTTACTACTAGAAAAACACTATTAGATTGCTACAATGAAATTTATTTCGAAACATAAAGCAAAAATTTTTCCAGTAAAATACATTTAAAATTGTTCATCGTAATAAGCGAAATTAAAGCACGCATAGGGGTGTATCTAAAATGCTTCAACAAACCTTGAGGGATGATACGTAGTTTTCTCATCAAGACGAACAAAAAATGCTGTGGAACATGGGGTCGCAAATAACGTTTAAATTTGCGTTTATTAGTGTATTTCTAAGGAGATTCACAATTTGCATTCGTGGATTTCTTGCTCACAGATTTGTTTGGCTTTCTTCCAAGTTCTTGTGCTATCTCTTTCGCACCGGATATGCTCGAAGTGAAAGACAAACCAGCTTCGCACTACTCGTGGGTCTCGTACTACTAGCCAGTTTTGCAGAAAAGCAGCATGCGATATTTCGATGACTTAATTTGTTTTGAGATTTTCACGCTTTAAACGTTGGTAACGACTGCAAAAATGTTTTATTGCATTTTTTGTTATTGACTACTATCATCTCTAAGTTTGTTGAAGTATTTCAGATGCGCCCTGTTTCAAAATAAAAAGGAATTAAAATCGAAGGTAGACGAAAGAAGACAGTTTATCTTTATCCGAATATTTTGTATGTTACCTTGTACTTTTCAATGCCATATGAACTCAAAAAAAAAAAAAAAAAAAAGTATCATGCTTACTGAGTTATTGTTTGGGAAATGTATATGAAAGTTCACGGATACAATCCTCGAACACGCGTACTCCATTCCCAAAGAAGACTTAGAAGTTCCAAATTCTCCAAACCAATCCCATTAGCTCCAATTATTTTCTGTGTTATATCTCAATAATTATGATATGTATTGCTTGAATGATATTGCAAATTAAAAGCTGGCTGTAATAATATGCCATTTCCCATAGTGACCTGAGTTATATATCCCGTCATATTGATGAAATACAACTTAAAAAGATATTTAAGAATATGAGTTTATTCCAAAGAAAGTGATTTGAGGTTGTTTTCTTTTGTGCTTTATCCATAATTGTTTCTTTAATTTGATAAGTTTTATTGGTTTCTGACATTGTTAAAAAGTGTTGTCTTGTGCAAAGACGTTCAGCGGCATTGAACATAAACTGCTCATATTTTTTTTTCCTTTTATATAGTGAAATCCCGTTACAACGAATACCAATACAACGAAATATCAGATTCAACGAAATAAATATTCAATCCTGTTTGCATTGCCTCTCCTCTGTTTGAATTCCGTTACAACGAACAAAATTTGCTATCCTTTGAAGTTCGTTCGAATTGGGATTTCACTGTATATATCGCACACTAAGTACAACACTGCCACATCTAAAACAAAACTAGTTTTCGAGAAAAAGCAATTTAAATGTAATGCGCCTTAACTTAAATTCTTATAGTTATATTCAAACACATCTCAAAAATAAGTTTTTTATTTTCTGTTGTGGCTGTCTTGCATTTTAATAGAACTAGTAAAAATGCACCAGGACATGTGTATAACTCAAAATCGACAATTTTTGACGTATGGCGGTGTTGCATTAAGTGGGCGATATATGCTAGTCAGAATGAATCTCAGTTTAGCAAAAAAAAGTAATAATGTAAAAAAAGTAAAAAAAAAAGTAAATATGTTCTCTTTTCAAAATTTTTAAAACGCTAAATCATTTCTGAGAGTAATTTACATTATTTCTGAAATTAAAAGTGTTGAAAACAGAAAAGCGCAGTACTTTCTTTCTTTATTTTTTTTCTTCGAACGGCATATCAACACTTAATAACGAACGAATTGAAAAAAAAAATATCTTGTTGTTTTTCTTCAAGCCGATAAGCTTGTGATAGTTTTTATTCCTCTTGCTTTAATTAGTTTTTAATAATTTATCTCTTCTAAAATTGCTAATGCTTTGCTCAAATGTTCAGTTTTTTCCCTTAAGGGAAATCTATGTATAAATGCATATATTTTGTTTTGAAAAAGATTTCGAGATTATTTCGCAATCTAAATTTGAAGTAACGACAAACGCTCAACAGCTCTTTTTTAGCAAAGCATTAATCGAATTCTTTACATTAAGCTGCTCCGTTTTAAAAAATAGTTTTAAATTAGATGTGAAATAGCTTTTTTTTTATATAGGAGTTATATCAATGAAGGCGTATAATACAAAAGGTGCGTCTTATAAACATTAATTTAAACATTATTTCATTATTTTAATGGGTTACTTTTCTTTTAATCGGCTTTTGAAAGAAGTAATCAAACCACGGGAGTTTCATTTGCATTAAATGCAACCAATTCTTGCTGAATTCGAAAATCCCTTTCTTTTTCTTTTATTAGGTACACTAATTTCTCTTACGTGTATTTGTTTCGCATTTTGTTTTGTCCTTAAATGCAGATCAAAGTATTTTTTAGTTATATTTTTTTTTCTTGGATGGCATTAACTCTGAAAATTTTTTTAAGTTTATTCGGAAATTTTGACTGAAAAACTACTTTATTTTTTCACGTATGTTGAAAATATTTTGTTTCAAAGCACAGTGAAACCCCAATTTTTGTTTGCTCAAGGAATTGGATTGAAAAAAACATAAAATATGGAAAATACATATCAAGCAAAAATCAAATGAAAAAGTAAAAACTAAAAGTAGTGAAGATGACTCTTTTAAAAGGAAGAATATCTATATTTTACAAAAAAAAAAAAAAAAAAAAAAAAAAAAAAATCATTATTATGTATACCATTCTAAATCACTTTAACACATTTAGTTGCGAATCCGGGAGTTTAGGTTGAAAAACGTCCGTAATAGTGGATAATTTTTTAAGTCATTGAGTTCAAATTAAATGCAGCATCTTCCAAAATTGAAACACTTAACAAGTTTTGTGCCTGGTCTTTATGAGAAAGATAAGTCTTTCACTGTTTGTAAGCTCTTCAATACAATTTAGAATGTAGGGACGGACTGTTCTTCCGGTTCTTGTTGATCATCTTCATTCGCTGACAAAAAGTCGATAAGATCGGCTACCCGATGGAGCAGTAGCATTTCTGTTTTCGTTAATAAACTTTAAACAACGTGAATTATCTTTGAAAAACACAAATTAAACATATTGCTTATTTTCGACTTTTTTTTTTACTTCCTAGTGAAAATATTCATTGATAACAAACTTACAATCTGGGTTAAATTAACATTATTGGTCTGCGGAAAAACTTGGAGCTGATGACAAAAAAATGTTAAATGCGGGAAAAACGTAGATTCAGGGTGACGTAAAATCGAGGTTTCACTGAACGTATACATGGTATACCAGGAGCATGTAGTTTTATGTGAACCGTTGATTTTTTCGAATCACAAAATCAGATTAGTTTGCGCGGAAACTCGTGGGAGTTTAATTTCAGCGCTTCTTTTCAATTTTATGCTTTTTTAAAAAAATCTGTTAGACCAAGTTTAGGTTGTTTGAGTTTGAAAAGCTTTAAAGACTTCTGGACGTCTTCACTTCCTTTGCTACAAATAAGAAGCAGAAAATAAAATTCGTCATTTAAGGTCATAAATATCATTATAATCAATAGTGAAATTAATGAATGATGAAATACAATGGAAAATGCTCAATTTTGCAATCAACTGAAGACACATTTTTCGGGGACAATGAATGCGATTTCCAGTCTTAAGCAAAGAGCTGATGGAAGAAAAGACATCCGACAGAAGTACATTTTCATCCCCCGAGCACTTCTTTTGCATTGAAAAAAAGATGCCTTGTAGCTCCGAGACACACGTCTGCAATTTATTGCAAATGTTAGCATTTTTACGTTACATTTTAACATTTTCTTTTTTAGAGATTTTAGATAGGGGCATTTTTTTTCCTGTTTCGGAATTCATATTTCAAATACAATACAAGCATGTATTTTACAAAAAAAAAAAAAAAAAAAAAAAAAGAACAGAACATGGTTCTTATGATGTGTGCTCCCCTTTCAAGGGTGTAATCATAGCACTTAGAGTTTTATAATATTTTTAAAAGAGAGCATACTTCAGAAAAAATTTATAGAAGTTCCGTTGCCTACTGACAATGCTATCCTAGCATCTAGTAATATTCATAAGCTAAAACCACATTTAGCGTTGGTTTCCAGTACTTGCTCATACATCGTCGCCTCAGAGCAACATTAACACATCTAAGCCCAGGAACAACAATATCCTACTGTTGCTCTGAGGCGACGATATACAGATGACATTATCAAGACACCCTGTGTTTAATAGCAGACTTGTAAAATTAAGAAGATTATTTTAAAAAATGCGAAAGAAATACCTTAAAATGTGGTATGACTAATTGGCATCAAATTATTATGTACGTTTGAAGTAATTAAAATTTAGCATTTTATTACCATGTCATACTATTTACAGTTATTTTATTTTGACATTTTGGTAACAAAGCACGGGTTACTACAAAAAAAAAAAAAAGAAAAAAAAAAGAGATTAAAAATATATTTTCGATCATCTCTTACTCTTATGAAACATCATACTACAATTTATGTAACATAAATTACTAGAGAGTAACTACTTGTTGACAAAATAAATCTCGCGTTTATTACTTATTCGAAGAAGCGACACAAAATGGGAAAGATTCGATCATCAGCGAGGAAAAGCAGAAAATAAAAACTAAACGCGGAAAGCTTACACAAAATGTAGAAGAGCAGGCATATTTGCATTATCAACATTATTTTCACATCTCCTGTTATCCATTATCTTAGCAAAATTTGCATTCAGCATTTATTACCAGAACACGCTAGTATTATACAGTGGTTATGTAAGTAAAGACACTTGATACTCATTAGCAATATTTATTTTTATCTAATGAAGATGGTTATTTGGGAAACCTATTGTTTTACAGCGATTACGACCATTCATTGGTATTGAAGACAATCCACATTTATAGTTACTATCGGGGCAAAAACACCCAATGTTTTGAATATCAGCACATATTATATTTAAAACAAAAAAATGCTGATGACACCGGAGACACCCTGTAATCAGGGTTGGCCGGACTGGACCCAATTGGGTTGGACCCAATGGGTTTTTTTGAAAAAACCCATTTAAAGAAATCCATTATTTAGCCCACTTTTGGGTTTTTTTAAATTTTCTGAGAACTTTTTTTTAAAAAATAATTAATTTAAATACTTTTACAATTTAAACTTCTTTTTTATTTCTTCTTCACAATAAGCAATTGACATAAAAAATGAATTTTGAACTTTAATAGTATTTCTTAACTCTTAAGGGCATTAAAAAATGCTTCAAAGATTTTAAATAAATATATTTAACTTTTTTCCTTCAACTGGTCAATAAGGAACTCAAATTATCTTGACTAAGTCCTGTCACGTCAGATTTTCTCAATATTTGCAGATTGTACAAAGGATACTACTTTAGCTAAAAGGCTCTCATGTGAATTATTTTCTGCAAACCAACACGTCACAAAACTCGAATAAACAAGGTATATTTTTTAGAAATTAACAGGTTTTACAAATGGTCGGACAGAAAACGGAATAGGATGTACAGTATTTTCATTATCTTACAAAAATGTTTAAAATTTCTTACTCTGTACACAGAAATAGAAAAACAGGCAACATAAAATTCAAAGAAATGTCTTGATTAAGCTGGAATTCAGTAAAAAGGGATTTAAACTACTTGAGGTTCTACAGTAGTTTTACATAACAAAATGAAATACAATAAAGTAAAATACAAAAAAAAAAAAAAATGTCGAAATTAAAAATGAACAAATAAACAATAGATTTTATCACTCAAGAAGTAACTTTGCCTTAACTGTTGGTAATCATGGAAACTAAAAAAATCTGAAACTTCACCATTCTTGAATTTTGTCGTCTTTTATACCTTTTTTCAGAAAATGCTGAATTTTCCAGCATTTTTTATCAAGACAATTTTTGTGCTTTGTCCATATACTTATGCTACAATATGCTATGAGTACCCCACCTTTCCCCTAAAAAAAGACAAAAAAAACCCCCCACATTTCTTTTAAAAAACCCAGCTTTAGTTGGTTTTTTTTGGGTTTTATTTAAAAAAACCCAAAAAACCCTGGGTCCATGGGCTTTTTTAAAAAAACCCGGGTTTTTGCCAACCCTGCCTGTAATAGTTATACTTTCCTTAACTCGTTTATATTAATCGGTTTGCAAAAATAAAAATTTATGCATCGATCACATACTTATGTTTGTATTAAAATCTCTCAAGTGCTGAGAATTAACGAAGGCGCTACATATCCATTTATAATATATATCTTCACTCCATTCAAGTTATCTTATTCCCACCAACTCCCTATCTTTTAGCACGATGCCTTACGATTTCCAAACAAGCATTGGGCAACGTGCGAGTACTGGGAATGAGACAGGTATACTTGTTAGCAAGGTTTCTCTACAATGACGTCATGACATGCAGAAGAAAAACCGTGTTAAAACGTCACACTTACTAGGCGATTAAGAGGAGATTGTCAACTCTTTGGAAGCTATTATTGACTGGGTCCATTTAAAAAAAATAAATGTAATACGCCACGCTGCGGCGCTTGTAAAACTGAAAATATTTAACGATTTACAGAAATTATGACAATGAGGGCTACATATGTGAGAATTTAACATACACATCCAATTTCTAAATTGAACTTCCTAATTTCACCTAAAATTCAGATGCTGCGATGGGAACTACTTCCTTCATTTTGTCTCTGGTTATTTTTCCCTTTTCAAGAAATTTTTCTGCCTAGCATAATCTTTTTTTTTTTTAAATAAATACAAGCATTAGTTTGACTGAAGTCTACTCGATCTCCTGGTGGTCTGGTGGTTAGCGGTCGGCTAAATTTATCTTTGGTCACAGGTTCTAAAGATGTGGTCCAAGTGCTCACTCGGTGCAGTTTGGAGATAGCAACAAATCTTCAGTATCTTTGTCGCACGAACACCTTTGGTTACACTTTTCACATTGGTGTACAATCCTCAAATTAATCCATAACGCAATTTTACACCATGAAAGCCCAGGTGCCTCAAAGTATTTGGAAACGGGGCATCAGAATTCTCAAACGCATTTGCCACCCGTGCTTTTATGGTATCAGAAGAAAAACTGGGTACACTTGGTCCGCAAAAGTCTATGGTCCTTAAGCTGTCCCTTCGGAGAGAAAAAAAAAATATTGCAGAAATGAGAATATTGATTGTGTGCGCAGAAACACTTCGCATAAATTAACTTTATTTATTTTTGCTTCAATGACACTATAGTTATCATTAAATACTCTGTAATCTACAGTGATTACGAACACATGTTGGTGTAAAACATCACTTAAAGTCCTTATTACTTAGTGAAAATGTTTTACCTTTTGCATGGTAGTAATATCAGTGTTGCTATTTTCTCGTAGACACATATTTCTGGGAAAAGAGCAGAGGATTGATATTTAGACATTTAAACTTTAAAAAAACCGACTCACTGCGCAGATTTTTATCAACCTAAAAGGTTGTCACGGATGTATTATAAGTGACAAAGATGGTTTACGAATCAGAAAAAATTACAGTAATTGCCAAATAGTCTGAAGTTACCTCTAGATTACTTCTTTGATTGTTTTTTCATGCGTGCAGGTCTTCAGATATTTTCGCTCCAAATGCTTACAATAAAGTCATCCAACTAGTCAATCTTTACGCTTCCCAGGGTCTTCATTTAAAATGCATTGTCAAAGGCACGAAAGCTTCATTAAGAAATAAAGCGGTTTATATTTTCCAATGAAAAAAAATGAACAAATAAACATCGTTCTATCACAAATTTTGAAACGCATTGCACGGTTTCGGGACTACAAAAAACAATTTTGCCATTGCAAAAAACTTCTTTTTACTGCATAGCGTGATAAAATGAAAGTATATTTTGCCTGAAAAATGGGCATTTGTGCAGTCTATAATCATTTAAGTTCAGTTTTTTTTTTTTTTTTTTTTTTTTTTAATGTGCACCGTTGAAGCATTGGTTTTTGCTTAGTAATTCGTGACACTCATTTAAAATTAATTATTTTTAAACATTTATTTCTTTACATTTACCTACGAAAATCTATCTATAAGTAGGTTATATTCAAGTTTTACTCATAATTCATTGCAAAATGCTTCACAAATACACTTTTTCCGAGAAAACACATTTCCAATTCCATTTTGTTAAGCTAGTTTTATGAAATTAGTATGATCAAATAGTAATTTTTTTTTCAATAGTGTTTCAGCATAGAGTTTGTACATATTTAATTACCAGAAATATCAAACTACTATTTATTTTAAATGACATTTTATTCCTCATTTATTTTACTCAAACTTGTTGGTAGCACTGTATATTTATTCAATTCGCATGAAGAAAAAGCGACTTTTTTTAACGTGTGGAATGAAATTAACAATTTAGAAAATTAATTGATTAAGTCCTTTTCGTTTGTTATTCAAATTATCTCTTGGGTGTTGTGTTATTATGCTTCAGTTGTTATCATTAAGCTAATTAATTAACGTCTGCTACCTCTTCTTATACAAAGTTCTTGTATATTTTAATGCATTCTTTCTTGCTTAAAAAAAAATATGTTTTTATGCTTAGTTTTTCAAGTGCCATCATTTAATTCTGGTGGTAAACACTTAATCATGCCCTTAGCTTTTTATGAGTAGTTTAAGTAAGATAAAAATGGTATGTTTTCAGAGTTATTCAGTTTTTCTTGAAATGTTATGAGAGGAAAAAAAAGGGTTGTTAAGTGATAAAATTCTAAAAAAAAGTTGTAGATATTTTTATGAAAAAATTGCGTAACTAATTTTTTTTCATATATATATATATATATATATATATATATATATATATATATATATATATCTTACTACTATTATATATGCGAAAGTTTGTCTGAATGGATGTATGGATGTTTGTTTCGTCCCATGGGGGGCAAAACCCTCTTAGGGGGGCAATAAAACACAATTTTCGTATAAATTCTCTAATATGGGGATGAAAAAATACTTGCACATATTAACATTATATGTCCATCGAAAGCTCTGATTTTTCTGCTGAAGATGGCACCTGTTCGAAATTTCTAAGCAGAATAAAAAACGAGTTATGAGCTTTTTAGTTCCATGTTCGAAGGCTTTCCTTAACTCAATACAGTATTTAGTGTATCATTTCAACTCCCTGTCGATAACGACTATTGTTGTATTGTTGACTATCTTTGCTTTTCGTGACTGTTCAAGGCTTTTCTCAAGTCAAATCTTGAAGTAAGATTTTTGCGCAAGATAGGCAAATAATACATGGATTTGGCTGATTATTTTCCATTTTAATGCAACTTTGAGGCAATTAATGTTTTTTTTTATTTATTTGTATTGACTGGGTATTTAATCGATCATCTGGAATCTAGCCAAACTTTTTTTGTGGAATCGTTTCAATAGCTAAGGCATTTGGCAATTTTTTCAACTGTTGCTGTGTATGAAGTTAAAGAATACGTAATACCGTTTCTCGGTTTTCACCATGTAACCAAATATCGCCATTTCTTTAATATTTCTTTCTTTAAATTTGTTAACACGTAAAATAATTCGCCAAATAATTCGCAAATTCATAAAAAGCGCAAAAACTTCCATTACTTTGTCTTTGCACACAATTTCAAACAATTGCCAAAGGTTTACTGTTTATTGGAAACATTTCGGGTAGCATCATTGTTGACCCTATTTTGGGACGATTTCTACGGTAAGAAGTTACACATTATACAATAATTTAGATTGCAAGTGTTGCTCTGAATATTATGTATTTGATGGAGATCGGGATTATAAGGGAACTGTTTCACTTTATTTAACAATAGTTGAGCTCACTCGAATTGGATTTTTTGGGAATTACCCAAACTGACTTTTTTATAACTCCTGAACGTTTTCGTGATTTATTTTTTGTGATTTTTGGGTTTCTTCTCAGTTTTGCCAACATTTCATTTACTCCCTTTCCCCCTAATTTTAAATTTTAATCATGCCTTTTGATACATTTAAGGGGGCAGGCAATTTGAAATGTCGGTAAAACTAGAGACAAACAATGTTTTGGTAACTATTTGACCTCTGCCTGTAATGACCATTAACTTGAATCAATTGAAAAAAACTACATCAACGCGAGCGAAGCCGCGGGCAAAAGCTAGTGAAAAATAAAAATGAAACAAAGTGAAAATGAAACATAAAATAAAACAATACTAACTATTATACTAGTATATATATATATATATATATATATATATATATATACTAGTATAATAGTTATATATATATATATATATATATATATATACGTGAAGAATATTGAAAAGAACAAACCAGAAGCCCATAGATGCGCAACGTAGCAAAACTAAAAAACCAAGTAAACATATAAAACATGCTCGCAAAATAGCAAGTTTTGGACAATTTTAAGAATAATAATGATGGGAAAAGGGAAACTACAAGCAGCAATAAATAGAAAAAGTTGAAAGGTTCAATCCAGAGCTCATCAGCCGTGGAGGATTCAATAAATATGATCAAAAGACCAAAAAATTAAACTACAAACTAGAAAGAGAGTGTTCCAGCTGAAGTATATGCACTACAGAATAACATTGGGCTAAACGCACCACATGTTAAACTATAAACAATAAACCATTGCTTATAGTTAAATTATACTTTAAAAATACTTTAACTAACTTTTCCTATTGATAGGTGCTTATATTTTCCTTTTTCTCATCATTATTTTTCTTACAAATTGTTTAAAACTTCTTATTTTCCTTATATATTATATATATATATATATATATATATATATATATATATATATATATATATATATATATATATATATATATATATATATATATATATATATAAAATAGATAGATAGATATAGACAGAAAAATATAGATATATATTTATTGTGTTAATGTTTGTGTTGCCGTACAAAAAAGGAGAATTTTCACCAGAAATATACGGTCTTTCGCCATTATTTTTGGTATGTGAATGTTTACATTCATCAGCATATTTTAATATTTTCCTGATTTAGGGCTTCCACAGAAACATGAGCGTAAATGAAGGCTGTTTATGGATTTAACAGGGGAAGAGAAGATAACTTTCTGATTGCATTTCTGATGTCAACGATGGAATTTAGCCGATGTGTACCGATTCTGAAAAAATTGCTAAAATCAGCGAATGGGTAGTAATAAAAATGAAATTTATTTGATGTATCGTGATCGTATGCAATGGATTGTAACTGAGCAAAGAGTAAAAAAGAAAGGTACAGTTCAAAAATGTATGTTTTAAACTTTTCTCGGAAACTAGTACAAACTTTTAAGTATTACTTTTTTCTTTTTAAATGGGGCCTAAGTGGCTCTATGGTAGAAGCTTCCCTTCATTCGTTTTGGCATCGATTCCGCCATTGCCCTGGGTGTTATTTCCTCTCTACGTGCTGTAAACTTTTCTTGTGTTGTCTCCAGGGCTGACAAGTTTCTGCCGGGGCGGTTAAAACCACTGGTAGAAACCGGTTAAAACCGGCATGGCAAAAACCACTTTCTGCCACATTTTCGGCAGAAACTGGCAAAAACTCTCAAAACGACAAAAAAAAAAATAAATAAAATAAAATAAAAACATTGACAGACAGTAGAAAATGCATGGAAAAAATAATTAACTGTTAACCAAAGCATAGTTTAATTTACAATATTATCACAATTCGGAATCAAATGTTACATTGTTTGGACTCTGCAAGTTGCTTCTTGGAAAAGGTTGTTCCAAAAATATAAATAGTTTCTCAATTTAATACGCACGAATGAGAAACTTTAGAATATTCTTGCAACAGAAGAGCTAGCAAGCAATGCATCAAGGAACATGCAATATTCATGAAACTTTCAAATTGTATAATTTTTTAAAGTGGTCCATCATATAGTAACTCGGGTAGTGGTAAAAGTCCGACTAGAAAAACGAGTTTCGAAAAGTGGGGCCAATTTGTTTTGCAAAGCTGTGATATTAAGAACAAAATCTAGATTCATATTGGCAAGTCAAATTTGACACTTTCTTCTTGAAGCACATAATTTCAATCACAGGCAATTTAGATGAAGCTTATTTGCGAGCAAATTACCAACAGTAATGCCAGTTTAATTCTGCATGTCACTCCTCTCCTAAGAACCCATATGATTTTCGTCCTTTGTTGGATTAATCCAAATATTACGAGCATCAGCAAATGAAAATTTCCCTTTCTGAACTAAATCAAGGGCACTAGCATAACATTTTATTTTTTACAATGATGAAATGAAGTTTAATTTTTTAGTTTACCTAAACAAATATCAATTAGTAATTACTTTAGTTTTTTAAGATAATTTTAAGTTTTTGCCAGTTTCTGCCGGTTTTAACCGGTTATAACCAGTTTCTGCCACTGGCACGGCAGAAACTAGTTTCTGCCGGCAGAAAGCCAACCCTGGTTGTCTCAAATGTTAGTGAAAAAGTTCAACCTTTTGTGGCAATGGCACCGTAGTAGTTTATCACGAACATGCTAATAACAACTTTTTATTTAAATGTAAAAAATTCCTTGCGATGTATACTTTTCAATTAAATTCATATTATTTTTTAATTTTATATTTTATTTACGTATTTATCAGAGCAGTAATATAATGATAAGTAGAAATATTTTTAAATGTAATATTAATCTATTTCATCCTTAAGTAAAAATACCTGAGTAGTGTGTTTATATAACTAATGTGTAATGTTTCAAAATAGAGTAAAATAACAAAAAAATCAGTAATACTTTCTCATGCTTCACTGTGTAAGTTGATCACTTGCGGTGCAACTTAAACAGGTGGTCAACTTACGAAGGTTGATTTATACGATAAGGGTTAATTCCGTGTCTGAAAACAGCGGTCAACTTAGACAGGTGGCCAACTTACAAGGGTGGTCAAGTTCACAGGTTTTAGTGTATTAGATTGCTTTATACTTCGCTAAAAATATTTTTAACGTACCGATTTTTTGATGATTTGAATATCACCATTGGTATACATAAATATGATTCACTCTTTTTCCTCTTTCAAACTTCGCAGTAACTTTTATAGGCTATCAAGTCATTGTGTCTGCAGTACGTGCGATGTCCATATGAATCCAAATTTGCTTTATTCGACAAGTACTGTTCTGTAACGTGAGCCACACCTTTCCATTTTGAATCTTATTATTCCAGATGTTCCTATGTAACCTAAATCACGGTATAAATTTTGGTATCTCAAATTACTAGCATTTCAAAAAGAAAGGCATTATTACAGAAAGAAGCACGGGTAGATTCCATTATGGGATAAAATTAGAAAGTGAGATTTTGTAGCGCATAGTATGGTTCCGCTAGAGTGAGCAAATCCACCATTTTACATTACGAAGCAATCTGTGGTGCCCGATTGTTGCATTGAAGTTCTATGTTTGAAGGTGCGATAACAACGGGGTGTTGCTCCCATTATTAGTACAATCAACTTACGTATGATAAAACATATGTACTGCATTTCCCGGCATGCAGAAAAAGAACACAACCATGATGTTCAGAGTAATTTTATGAAAACATGTATTACATTTTTTAAATTTTCGAAATCTGGAGCGAAGGTTGTTTTTTTCCTTCAAAATTGACCTTTCGTAAACCTTGAAATAGTGTTACCAATAAACTCCCACTTCAACAGTTTAACAAGACCCCATACGCTCCCTTGAAAACTCGGGAAACTCCTACACTGGAGGCTTTACTAATAGTCTTTTTCGATGTAATGCTAGCTTTAATTACAATTAAGAGACATAAAGCGAACAAAAGTACGATCACAGAGCATTGTGTTGCCCTCCCCCCCCAAAAAAAAATAAAGATTCCCGAAAAACAGTGTATGTCTTGATCTTGAACTTCAACCGTACGTGTCTTCTCATTTTGGTAAAATATGATTAACTAGATTCATATAACTGAAAGTGATAATAATAAAAAAAAAGAATATCGTTTTCTGATGTTTTTGAAGTACATATATATATATATATATTTTTTTTTTTTTTGGTTAATCTTTACTAATAATAAAGCGGAAAGTCTCTCTGTCTGGATGTCTATGACGTGCATAGCGCCTAGACCGTTCGGCCGACTTTCATGAAATTTGGCACAAAGCTAGTGTGTAGCATGGGGGTGTGTACCTCGAAGCGATTTTTCGAAAATTCGATTATATTTTTTTTTTCTATTTTAATTTCAAGAACATTTTCCGGAGCAAAATTATCATAAGATGGACGAGTAAATTACGAAATTATCATGACGTGGAATGGGGGAGCGAATGAACATAACCAAATGGCGAGAAATCGTCATGCATTATTTGTAAATATACAGGCGAACCGAATGTTCTTTTAATTTTCAAGTACGGGCAAAGCCGTGCGGGTACCACTAGTATGTAATAATTTAGCTACCATTTACTGGATTAACTTTAAAAATGTTGCCGAACCTGAACTAACCTCACGGCATCACTTATCCTAAACAAAATGGATTTATATAGGCTAAGGTTCTTGCAGGATGTCAAAAAGATTAATATTGTTAAATGATGTAATAGTAGATGCTAAACAAGTTCAAAAAGGGGCATATGTCATATAAGGTTCCACATAGGCTACTTAATTCCAAATCAAATGATAAACACAAAACAAAAAGTAGATAGTTTCATTTAATGTACCTAACATTCTATAAATTTATTCTTTCTTAATGATCACTATAACTTCTTGAGAAAGATTTCGTAGTGCCTGCTCTATCCGCATCTTGTTCTTCAAAGAGATTCTCGCATTTCCTTTAGGGTTTAAAAACTCTGTAATTTGAATTTTTTTCTTGTTCTTACTTTTATTGTTAATTGTATCCCTCTGAGAGGGGAAAAAAGAAACCGTAATTCTTCTCAGGAATTGAGTCATAAATGATCAATCTAATTTATTTATAAACTGTTTTTTTTTTTTTTAAATAGCAGTTTATTTTATCAACAGTTTATTTTTCATATCTGTCATTATTTTTATGTAGTTTTGTTTTAAGGTGTATTCAAACAAGAAATATCTTATCTAGCTCTAGCACTGAAAAAGAAATAATTCACATAACCGTTATCGGTGTTCGTTTTAAAACGAATCCGTGACATTAGGTTGCGATGTTATACACTACGCTTACCGCATTTTTATCCTATTAGCGGTTTCTTCTTATTTTGAGTGAAATCGTGATTTAGGTTGCTGTGTCATACGTGGTTTACCGCAACTGATCCTTTCCTGTTAGAGTAAATCCGTGATCGAGGAGAGCTACTGTTATGTATGCATGCATAGGCGTGACAACGTAAGAAATTAAAACACGAAAATATAAAAGTAGAAAAAAAAAAAAAAAACCTGTTGAACTGTTATGCTGACATTTAGTTCTTGGTAACTCCATTAAAAAAATATCAGTTGCTGCATTGTACAATGCACAAATGTACCGAATGGCGCTTGTTGCTTCATGCACTATGAATCTGGGCGCAACTGTTTTTAAAATAGGAAAACACTCTAATTTTCGAAAAAAAATCGATTTTGAGATTTTGAAAAATTTAGAGAGTTCCGGTGTTTTTCTTTTCAAACCCATAATACTTTTTTAAATCAATGAGTTATGGAGAAAACTAGAAGAAATTTACTAAACTCAAATGCACTGTTTATAACTGGCATTTTCTTTTTTTTTTCTTGATTTTTCTCATAACCACGTTTTCAAAGTTTTAATTCACGCCAACAGCTATAGCGAAAAATGTATTATTTTTAAAAATTTGAAACTTTGCAAAAATGGTAGTTGAACATATTACTGTGATATAAACATCGAGAAGTTAATGTACATGCAAAATGTGGTTTTTAATTAATAATCAGTTAAACTTAGGGGGCAAAAAGCACTTTTTTCGGGGGAATTTTTCAAACATTTACCCATAAAAGTTGTTTTTAGTTAATAATTTCATACTTGAAGAGTCATTTCATTCTCCAATATCTAGCAAAGACACAAAAAGGTTTTCAAATTATGAAAAAGTGAATGCACTGGAAGTGTTAAGGAAATTTTAATTTTTTGCGCTACAAATATGGCTTTTTTATTATATATATATATATAGAATTTTTTATTCAACAAGTAAATAGTCAAAATGGGTTATGTATGTCATTCTAAATAATTGCATAAAGTGTTAAAAAGGTTCAATGAACATTGAAGAAAAAAAAATTACCTTAATATTAAGGCCTACCTTAAATTTTGAAGATTTCCAGAAAAGTTTATTTATTTATTTATTTATTTATTTTCTGAAGTAACGGAAGTACCTCATGAGAGACGTCTGATATTGAGCAAAAATAAATATTTAAAAAGTTGTTATGGAGATATTCAGAAATTAAATGCATTATTTTGAAGAAGAGTCCGTGCTCTTAATTTCCTTCATACAACGAAACAAGTGTATAACGTATTTGGAGGCATTGTTGGATGTATTGTGCAACAACGATGTGTCTGTTACCCGTGGAATTGCCATTGAAAAAAAGTCCTTACATTTTCATTGTAAATATGGCATCGTGAGTAACAAAGGGATGTAAGTTTACTTTTTAAAGTTTTGAGTAAAACGCGTTTTAAAGGGTTCAAGACACTTAAAAAAAAGTTAAAATAGTTTAGAGTTTTGACATTTTTTGCACTGATTCACCATCTATTTAGTTTACAAAATCAGAACATAAATATTAGAAAAAAATATTTAAATAAATATTTAAAAAAAAAAAGGATTGCTTTAAATCATAAAACTTAAAATATTCTCGGTCAATTGTCAATTTTTTATCAAAGAACAGTGCAAATATCTGTGCTTTAATTATTATTTGGATATTTAAAAAAATCTTAACTCAATAAAAAATAGAAAATATTTGAAGACAAATTTCGAAAAATTCAAAGATTTTTTTTTTTTTTTAATCATATTTTATGCAGAAAACTTTTTTTTTTTTTTTTAATTTTCCGAATAAAAATTGAAGTAAACTGTTGGAAAAAGATGTCTTCCAAGTTTCAATACGTTATCAGTTCTTGAATCATAAGAGTTTGAATGCAAAAAGTAGGGAAAATTTGCATCATGGAAAAAAACGCGTTGGAAGTTTTAAAGTTAAGTATAATATTAGTTAAATGCAAGCAACAAAAATAATCATATTTTTCGTTCTATTTAAGATAGAAACAGGATTCAAACTTTCATTTAAGCAAAAAAAAAAAAAAAAAAAGAACTGTTTTAAATGGTAAAGATTTTTGTATCCCGGACCCCCTTAAGCAGACCCTTGTTAGGCTGTCATTGAAATTTTCTCCTGAACCATGCTATAAAGCTGTGGGGCCCAACCTACGATCCGCGGACCAGACGAGGCACGTGAAGCCTAGCAAAGTTATTGTTGAAATGCTCGATGTTAATAAACGAAAATATATACTAGAACCTTACAAAGAAACACACATTCTTTTCTCGGTACATATTACTATTATTTCTTCTAAAGAAGCCAAATAGTTAGAAATGTCTCTAAAAAACAGTTTCGTATCAATAAAATAAGCATGTAGGTGATGACAACAACTGTTGGTTTGTAATTTACATTCCATTTCTGTGTTTTCTCATGTCACCTACAAAAAAGGATTGAATAAGATTTGAAATCATATGAGTTCTGGCCAGCAAGTTTTTACTTAGAATAAGGTGTGACTCTAGGATAAAAACCAGCGAGTTTTTATTAAGAATAAGATCTATAAGATCTTTAGACTAAGATACTATCAGAGCCTATTCGAGTGGCTCTGAGAAAAAAAAAACGTTGGTTACCAGTGCTACTGTCTAACCACGAAGTGTATGGAAAGGCAAACATCCGGTTTACACATGGAAATGGAAGCATCTATTAGTTTTTTAGGGATGTCAGATTTTGCAAATGTATGTTAGCCTCTAAATTAAGCAGAGTCTCATTCAAATGAGCGGAACACGCGCATAAAATTGTTATTTTTCCCCTCATTCAAATGGAGTCGCTTAACTGGATGTTTGCCAATTCCATACAATCCGTGGTCAAACAGTATATGGATGCTTCAATTGCCAATTCGATTAACCCCTCTTTTAAAAAAAAATCCTTATTTCTGCTTGAATAGTGCTTTATTAATGCTTAGCATGTGAATTTCTATTAAAGTTTTGGTTCAGTACATTTCTGACCATGTGATGGCAGAAAATATAACACGAGGGTCTATTCACTACAAGGGGTAACACTATCTTCTTCATCACTTTTCTCAACTTTTGGTTTTATGGACTTAATCGATTTGGTAAGTGAGGCATTCATATAGCATCACTAACCATAGCTAATATAGTACTATATCTTGCCTGAAAACGAAAGAGAGGCTTTTCTACCATTTGTACTAATTATCCTCAATTTTTAAACTGTTTTTCACTTTCATTTTTTTTGCTTCTCACTACCTAACATGACGTTGCTTCTTAAAGACCGTTTCCTATAAAATCCGAAAATTCGAGTTTCTATTCCGGATTATTTGTTTACGCTTTAGATAAAAGTTCGAAAAAAAAATGTATTGCCCGTGAAACATACATTTTTTTCAGATGCGAGGACCAAAAATTGATCTTGAAATGGGGAGAAAAGTCCACCCTTCCGCAAACTGCTTAAGTATGCCCATACGTCTGGACAAATTTCCACGCTTCGAATAATCGCCTTGGGAAGACGACGCTGCCTGGCGGCTTTTTATGACCGTGATTCCAATATTAGTGCCGAAAACTTCATCATAAGTTTATTTTCACGCTTGACGTACACCCGTTTGCTGAGCTTTTTTCCCACAGAAAAAAACATAAGAGAGGAAATAAATATGAAAAATTAGGAATAAGAAAAAAATGAAGTAGAAGGAATTGGCTGAAAAATGAGGTGTTTATCGTTCCACGACGATTTGACGGTTCCTAAAAGTAGATACTAAATCACCCGATAGATAATTCTTTTTTTTTTTTTTTTTTTTTGCTCTTCCGTTCCTCGCAGAGCATAAATATGTATTTTGCGAGCTCTGTGGGTTTGTAGGGAAAAGGATTTTCCTAATTCTCACATTGTATTCAGCTGGTAATATTTCACGATTATTGCTGTTTACACGGGTTTAACAAGACTAACCTAATACGCTTTTTAACTGGAACATTTGTTTTCTCGAATAAAAAATGATGCTTTTTGCTTCCCAGAGAAAATTGGTTTTAAAGAAAGGGATATCAGACACATGTGGATGTGTAAGTCTAAGCATCTTTAGGCTCATTTTTTATGGAACAAACCTCTTTCTGGTCCAAATATTGCAATTATTGTATTTTGAAAATCTATTGGGTTTGACGATTAGCACAATTAATTGCTCTAGAAATGCACAAACCTAAGAAGTTAATCTTGAACCGTTGTTTTTAGTAGTGATGATAATTGAATTTCATTTCGAACTACTTTTAATTTGATCAAGATTTAAAGCCTTGAACGAAAACTGAGGAATATTTGTTTACGATATGATCTGGCATGAAAATGTTATCACTGTACAGCATTTTTTCCTCCTCATGTCTTTGAATTATAGAACTGTTGTTTATATATATATATATTTTAAAGAATGAAAAGGGTGGCTGATGGGGAGCATACTCGTAATATGTATCACACATTTGGTACATTTATGCGAAATAAAGTGCTATTGTCAAGTGTAATTTTATCTAAAATCAGCAATAGGGTAGTAGTAGTTGTTGTTGTCGTGTGCCAGCTAGGCTGGCAATTTAGGGTGCTCTGCTTCACTTTTTCAACTGTACTGTCCGACTTCTACAGTACACACATGCCATAAGGACCCGTTTATAGGGTAGGGAACCATTCACAGTTAAAATTCTCGATCCGGAATTCGAACCCGGACCTTCTTGTCGCAGTGAGACTTACCTGACCATTTTTTTCCCCAATGGTAAGTAATAAGACAACTGAAAATCACAGAAAACATAGAACAAAAATAAGTGGGACATCAGAAAATCTATCAACTCAGGGCAGCTCTCGCCACCCAATAACACTCCCAAATTTAAGTCTGAGGAAGAGCAGAGTAGTTGCGGAGATGTTTCATGTCTACTTTTAATAGAATGTATAACCGCGGGAAAAGAAACGAATTCTCTAAAAAATGAAATCACACTGTGCTAGGTGTTGTTTAGTAAAACTACCATGAACAAGTGCGAAATTTGGACATTTTTTCTGAACTGCATGTCTGGTTTCCAATTCCTTCATCACAGACGCATAGTACTTTGAACGGTTTACCTAATAATTAATGTAATCTACTTATGTTTTTGATTAGTGTTTCAGAATTAAATGTATAACGTCGATTTAAAAGTTCGTATCCATAAAACTTTGTTGGTTAGTGAAAACAAAACAATATCGCAATGTTATAAGCTTAATTTAAGTAATACTTTCGTGATATTTATGATACAGGGTTAGCATAAAATAATATTTCGGTTTTAAGAATTCATATTTCATAAACTATTACACTTACCACATGACATTCTTCATCGCAGTGCCAATTCCATTCCATAAATCTTGCGGCTGGGCATTTGTCTGATATTGGAAAGTCTTCTAAATTAATTATTCTGATCTTCCAATAGTTTCTCTGCTTTGAATAGATTTGAAATTGATATCACTGCAATAAACTTTAATCCATCAATTCCTTGTGTACACTCCAGGATTTGAGTACTAATCTTGCGTCAATCAATTCCATACTACTTGTACAAGTTTGGTTTAACTATAATAAATCCCCCAATGCAAACTTAAAGGGATTACATATCTAGCTCTGATCCTTCAAACTCAAACAAACCAAAATATAGGCACGTATTTGTTAAAAGTTTTACGGGCAGACATAACGTAGCTGTGTATGAAGGTAAAAGTTCTTCAGCCTTACAGTTTACATTTTCTAATCTTTATATTGGAATTTTCATATAAGAAACCGTTAAATAAGTTAATTATTTACAGCCGTAAATGACACTTTTCAAAACATGTATATGTAATTTATAAACTGAAAGATATTGTGAAATAAAATACAGTATAAAATCGTTTATTCGAAGCCGTTTCGACCATCAACTCTTATAAACCGGCGTCGATTTCCTTACACTTAATTAATTTACATGTTCATTTACCTGTTTTATTTTTTAAATAAATGGTGAAACTTTCATCATTTGATGAAAGTTTCATCACTATGCCTTTTTTTTTTGTTAATTCAAATCACTAGCGAATATGTACGGCATTAAAACATTCCAGTTTATTAAAAAATGTTATTAAATTCGAAAGCGGTTGATTTTGAAAGTGAACCATTGTTTTTTTAAACTTTTTTTTTTATTTAAGTTTTTTTTTTTTGAAATTAAGAAAAAAACCTCTATAATAACAATGTGTGTGTGTGTGATAATAATAATAAATTATTATTATTATTTAGGTTAACGTTTGTAATAATAGTAATAATTTGAAAAATTACTTTTTAAGAGTAAGACTATTCTTAATTGAAAAAAAAAAAAAAAAGTTATATTTAAAAAAAAGCTCAAAGTAAGAAGAGATTATTAGACTTAGTGAAAGTTAAAACTTTAATTCCTAGCGTAACGTATTCCTGCGTTTATTTTTAATTATGTTAAATTGTGAATCGGTATTCGGACTGTTTTCGTTATTTGCAAATAAAAATCATTATGATATATATATATATATATATATATATATATATATATATATATATATATATATATATATATATATATATATATATATATATATATATATGCCAATGATCGAGTAACGCTCCTGACGTCATCAACAATGAAACTCGCGCCACTGCATAATAATTTAATATTTTTTGGCAATGCTTGACATGCAGGGAAGTGCTCTTTTTTTGACAAGACTGAACTGTATCTGGTAACTTAACTGTTTTACTAATAAGGCTGTCATTTTAGGAGAATGAAGAAACGAAAAACTGGTCAACTATGAACGCTACCTACTGGAGTTTAGGGTTCATCCACTGGAGTTAGGGTTAAAATTTCAACTATCAAAATATTATCCACAAGCAATTGTTTCTTTCAAATGAAAAAGCAATTTTCACCCGTCATACCTTAACGGGCGGTTTTCTAGTAAGATATAAAAAAGAGAGGACTGCACTTCTTGTATTAGAGAATAAGGGTCATTCATCGGTATTAATAATCCTCTTTTTTTCATTTTTAATCTTGTTTTACTAAATATTAATAATAATGATGATAATAAATAAAATAACTTATGATCTATAGCATTTACTTTTGTGTAACTTAATTCTTATTTATTACTCAAAACTTATATTGAATTTTTAAGAAGCTGCTTTGCCAATGTTTTTATTTATGAATAAAACAGATCTTTTTTTTTTCATTTTCAGGTAAGAATATACATGTATATGTTTCAACCAGCTTTTGTGAACAAAGGTACGTTTCAAATAAATTTTCAATTGTAATTATTTTTCTTTTTATTAAGCTGAAGTTCAAACATGAAACTGCAGGTTTTTGACTGTAAATTCATAGGACATTTGAATTTATTTCATATTAATCAGTTTATTTGTGACTACTTTTTAAGCTAGTTAGACACTTAATAAGAGAAGAGCATAAGAAAATTATGAAGTTCTAGTTCATCTGAACAACAGACGTCATCAACAAACTGAAATTAAGAGTCAGTATCTTTACTGCAAGAGCTTGAAAACAAACCCTTGATTTTAGTAGTAAATATTTCGTAACATTTCACAGCAGAAAGCGGAGTTTTGATCATTATTGAACTTGAAGTACTTTATCAGTGTCAGTTTTCACAAATTTTGAGGTGAAAATCAAAGTTGCGTGATAACTTCTCAGAAGTTCTTGAGCACTTCTTCGTAAGAAAATAATTAAAATTAGATTTTTCTCGCCTGCCAAATTTTATCTCGACTGGCTGTTTTCCTTTTCAACATTTAAAAAGTACAAATTCAATGCATTCAGCATATAAAATTATTATCTATTATTTCTAGTTGAGTTATTGCTTCTTATAAGAACAAGGCTGCATCACAATTTTGAAATTTTGCCAACAAAGTTTTTAAAAAAAAATCATTGTATTAAATACAAAATAAATTACTACAATAACTGCCCAATATGATTTATCGGGTTCGAGAAAGTTACTGAAATCAGAGCAATCACACCATTAATTATTTTCCTTTTTTTCATTTATTTTATGGAACAAATTGCAAATCGGGAAATCTGCAAACTTGAATAAACACGGAGCGAAACTTTCTCGGTGCAGAATGAAAAATTCTTCTCTCAGTTGCAAGTGCAACGAAAAATGTTTGCTTTGGGGAGATGGATCTTACAATCATTTAGGGTGGTGAATTATTTCCGCACATATCAAAACAGGAAACCTCCCGCTGTTCCGGGCACTGAAAATTCTTTTGAACATCCTTCCGTGTTGGAGGAGGATAAGGGATTACTTTTTGATCGATCCTCCCGCGACTGAAAGGGGCTGAATTTTTACAATGAAACCTTTGATATGAGAAATGATATCTGAGGGATGGAATTCTTGTGCAATGAAACATAAATCTAGTGGAACTGTGGAAGGATGGAGAACGTGAAAATCTTCATGAAACGTGATGAGAAAATTAAAATTTTTATTTTGTATCAACAACTTTTAAGCTTTTATTGATGAAGTAGCACTTTTCATCGAAAACAAGCAGATCTTACGTATTGGCAGAGTTTTAAAGGTAGTCTTGTGGTTGGTTGAACTGTGTTTATATGCAAGGTTTAATTTGCATGGGAGTTCACAGAAGTGCAGGTCCAGCACGCATTTTAAATTTTATGTAAATTTTCTCATAATGGGCGAAATTCAGCCTATTTACACATTAAAATAAGTTTTGAAAACTAAAGGGTTTCTACACGTTTCTTTGTTTAAATTTAAGTGTGTGTTAAGTATGCAAGTTAAATTAATGTGCAAAATCTCATGCAATGGAATTAGATTGGTGTGTATTCTACCCAACTGGTTTTGTCCTTCTTGTAAAATTTAAGTAATTTTTAAAGTTTTTAAAAGCACAGTGTTATCTCTTTGTGTAAGTGTGTGATTGGTTGTGGCAAAAGGATGACGTCTTAAATATCGTAATATAAATTTTCTTTGTAACCGTTATAGTATTTAAAACATACAACAGATATTTAGTAACGTTATAATTACTTTTTTTTTTAAACCTTTTCATCGTAAGTCGTCTGTTCGTCTGTACTATATGCATTTGTTTCATGTACAATTTACTTGCTGAGTATGCAAGGCTTAATTTCCAAGATTTGGAATTGCATGTGGTGTATGTGTGTGATTGGTTCCGGAAAAAATTAATGGCGTCTTAAATATCGTAATAATGTTTTTGTTTGTAACCGTTTTAATATTTAATATAACAACCAGTATTTAGTGACGTTATAATTATTTATTTAACTTTTCATCATTAGTAGTATGTTCATCCGTATTATATGCATTTGTTTCATGAAGAGTTTATTTTACGAGTGTACAGGGCTTGAGACCCAAGCTTTGGGGTTGTATGTGGTGTATGTGTGGGATTTGCTGCGGTAAAACAATGGCCTCAAAAATGTCGTAGTGTTGAATTTATTTGTAAGTTATAATATTTAATATAACAATCGATGTTTAGTAGCGTTATAATATCTAATATAACAACCGATATTTAGTAATGTTATAATATTTTAATATAACAACCGATATTTAGTAACGTTGTAATATTTAATATAACAACCGATTTTTAGTAACATTATAATTATTTATTTAACTTTTAATCGCAATTAGTATATCCGTCTTTATTGTGTGCACTTATTTCATAAATAATTTACTTGTTAATTACACAGGGCTTAATTTCCAACAGAAGAAGTGCAGAAACTCTGCAGTCTCCAGAAATAGTTTTAAGTGGTAAGCAGCCTGACTTCCGTTTAACATATAAAACCCCACATAAAACTAAAAGTTAGTGCAGTAGTTAAGCTCCCGTGAGCTACAGGGCTCATAGTCCTCCTATATCTCCTATATCTTCACAATGTGTCAGATATTCTCCTATATATCCTATATTTTCTAACAAGCTCCTATATTCTTTTCATTGAATGTTAAATGCTAACCAAAAATGCAAAAATCTTCGCCCTACTTTTTTTCTCCTTTCTCCCCTGCACTGTGCACTCTTACATCTTTAATGTTGGCATGTGTACTAAACTTCTGTTTATTTATTTATTTTTTTACTTTAATGAAATATAAAAAATATAGTTGATTTTCCTTGCAACTTTTAACTTGTTTTTAATTCATAAATTGATACTTTTTTTTCTTTTAATGAATGTATTTTGTGTAATTTTAATAGTATAACTTTAAGAACACTGCAGTAAAAATTTTGACACCTTTTAATTTTGTCCCATATATGTAATCTTACAAGCAGTTCAAATACGGTTTTCGAGCAACAAAATTTAGGATACAAGATAATACTCATTTTCTTATTGCTGCTTTTGCTAAAGATGTAAAATTTCCAAAAATTTCGAGCTACTGGGGGGGGGGGGACTCCTATTTCTGGAAAAAAAATATTGATTTCTTTTTCACATTAAACTGCATATAACAGCTATATTTTCTCAGAAAACATGTTCAGAATTCAAAGATATATGTTTTTTTTTTCTTTTTAACAAAGAAAAAATCATGCATTTTTCTGGGATGGTTACTTAAAAATGTCGTTACAGTGAGCGTCAGGCACTTGAATTAGCCACTTTAATGAATCAATTCTTCAAATTAACATTTCAAAATTGCTAAATATTTGAATGTGCTCCACCCGCTTATTTTCTTGTTTTAGTGTTTCACTTTTACTAATTTCTATGGATACAAAAATTAATCTGTTCTCACATCTGTTACTCTGAAATTGCTATAACTTCATGCAATGTAGAGATTCGTATTGATAATAGGGCTGTTTTTTTGTATGTGTGCTCTGAACGTACTAGATCCTATATTTTTTTTGAAACTCCTACATATTTTTCTACCGAAATCCTATATTTTCCCTTTTAAACTCCTATATAGTTTTTCTTACTTGCTATGAGCCTTGTATGCAAATAAATTCCTACTGGTATACATTTCTCCATCGAAAGTTTTATTGCATTGCTAGCTGGTTTAGGAATGAATTTTCTTAGCATAACACTGCATTCTTCTTTTTGGGCAAAAGCAGTACAAGTTTTTTGGGCGACATATTATTTTTGCTACATTGATTGATTAATAATCTGAAAGTACGTATATGCAGGGTTTAGAATACCTATCTGATCCAATCAATACGTTTTCCATAATCAATTTGTTTTTTTTAGAAAATCTACGTAATTAAATATAAAATTAGAATTGAAAAAAAATTAATCTTTTCAAAAGTGTAATTAAATTCATTACGAGAAAATTTCTTTAAATTTGTAATATTTTTCTCTTGTTATCTATTCAGCAATCATCGAAAATGCTTTTACCTCGCTCAAGATTATTTCACTACGCTATTTTATTTTAAACGAAACATTTCTTATCAAAAAAATTTCTCGAGAACCGATGCTGTTTCTATTTAATTTCAGATTGAAACTTTTATTTGCAGCTGTGATTTAACATTTTATCATAAAGCATTAACGCCATCCACATTCGTCAAAATAATTTATGTAAATTAGGCAATGAATATTTTATCAGAATTAAGGGTCTTTTTTAAAAGAAAAGTTTAAACTTTTTGAATAATCTTTACTTCTACGTGTGATATAAATACTATTTGAAAGCTTTGATAGTTTTTAAGAATCATAAAACAATGAGAAAAAACGACATTGCGATTTTTTTCTCTAAAAGGTAAAAGAGTCAAATTAAATATATTTTGGAGAACATTAAAAAAGAGCAATATTCGTATTTATTTAATTATTTGTTTATTTATCTCTTTATCTATAATTTTATTAATAATATTCTGAAGCAGTGTCGTAAAAATTTTTCAAGAAAAAGCATAAGCGTTATGGAAACAAAAAGTTCTTATTTGCCGTTCTAGATCTTGAATACGCCCCCATGCGGTGATTTTAAAAATAATTACAACGCTAACGTATTTCAATTTTGCAAATGTCTTATTGGACAGTTCTTTTCCTGATCTTAAGAGGATCAGTTTTGGTTTTACCATTTTTAGCTGGCATTAGCAAGTAACTACGGCGCCTTTTACAGTTTTTTTAAATCGAGAAATTCCACACCATAAAATGCGAAATGGGAGAGTTATATGCTTAATTTATACTTAACATTCGCTTTATATTATGAATTTTTCAATTTACCCCTTTATTAAAAAAATCTCTTTTTTTTTCTAAAAATTGCATTTTCTCTTTACTGTGCACCCAAAGTTCATTATTCGCTATCAACGTGATTTGAGGCAAGTATTTTTATGTTTTTAAAAATTCAGCATATACTAAATTTTTTCAGCTGCTTTTTAATATTTAGGAAGGGCTATGCATAAAACTACTTCTTGAAGAAAATTCTAGACTTTTTCAAAAAAGAAAAATGGTCAATACATCGACTGCGATGAAATATTCCTAAAAGAAGATATCTGCCAGTCGTTAGATTGATTTCCGTAAAGTTCTTAGAAAAAATAAAAATATTAAATGGAAAAAATATATTTATTTTGATTTATTTTCCAAAAGTTTTTTTTTTTTTTTTTTTAATGTGGAAATGATATTTATAGCTTCTATGGCAATTCCTAACCATTCTAAGCCATAGTTTGAGGAAACACATTTTTGTTTATCCACATTTTGGTATGCATTAAGTATCACAGTAAACCAAATATTTTGTTACTCCTTTTCTTGTTCCAGTAAACATACCTCCCCCCCCCCCTCAAAAGAAAAAGAAAAAAAGGCATAATGAAATTTTTAAATATTTTCAATTTGCAATCGTTCAAAACAAGAACAGGACTTAAATTTGTCAAAAAGAGAATCCGTCGAAACTTCTTCGTTATTTTTTCCCAAACATGTTAGTCAAGTAGTGACTATAACTTTAAAAAATGACAACGCCTTCCTTTTCGGGTGGTAGATGTTTGTTTACAACATTCCCAGCTAGAGATTAGAATAAAATCATTCTGAGTTTCAATTTCACTTTTACGTAATAAAAATTGCAGCAACTTGAACTTCTGAGCAAAACAATGAAAAGATTATTTAAGTTATTTTCAAATTTCAAACATTAAACACTGAGTCGCTCCAAACTTAAACTTTTTAGGAAGGGAAAAATTCGCAATTCACGAACTAATTTTACCGAATGTTAAAAAACAAAGATACACAATACCTACATCTCTCGATAAAAGACGCTGGTCGTCTTCAAAAAAGATGTGGGAAAGCAGAATTGTATCATTGTAATACTGTTTCAAATTTTACAGTATTATTGGATAAGGTTTGGTGAATATGAACTAAGTTCTTAAAAAGTAGGTTACCGGCCGTTGTTTTTCCATCGGGAAGCCCCTGACTGAATAATTATCATTCTATGAATGATCATTTATGAAGTATGTATTTTTAATTAAATCAATAATTTATCCCTACATTTGCAAATAACCCCAAAATGCAGTTCCATTTTTTGTTTTCCAAAACATGTTACATTCCTCAAACATTTCATAGAATACCATGTTTACTACCATTTCGAAACGAGTGAGAAAAGTGAACGCTCTCCTTCTATAAAAGGTTAAACACATTTCTTTAAAAATGACGGTTGTCTACAATAGAACACCTGCTCTCCTGTACACCTAAATATGCAAACACCTGTAAGATAACCATGCAATATTCAAAGAAACTACTAGTAAAATTGACATCGTCACTCCACCCGCATTACAAGTTCGATGGCAACTACTTCATATTTTCCTCCCACACACGCTCATCAGGAAGAAACAAAGAGCAATGACGCATGTGCGTTATGATGTAACTGAAGACCTTCATTCGTAAAAACATGTGTCCTTGAAACGCCGCGTTGTCATTTTCGCATCCACTAAGATGAATGAAGGCGTTAATGTTTCGTTGCGCTACAGCGTGCCTAAATTGAGCTAATTATGAATGCGATTAAAAGGGAGAAGCATAACATTTTTACAGACAGTTATTACCCAAAAACAGCGGTTCTCAATTTTTGGTCGGGTTGGGGGTCTTCCCAGGTGGGCATGTTAACCGTTAAGGTGGAATATCAACTAAACAAACTTGTGCTGGAAAAGTCAGTGTTGTTGCAACTATATCTCCTCTAGACTGTCAATGTCTACCAGGTCAAAATCGATACCGTTGGATACAAGATATCCAGGGCAAGACAAGGGCATTCCACACTGTTTCCCTTTTCTAAACCTTAACGGGCCGGAGATAAATAAAATTGGTCAGTAAAAATAGAATTAGACAAAAAAATGAATTAATAAATGATTATGTTAATCAAAATCAAGAATCATCAATTGTCATCCACCGCAGACGACGGACGGGGGTTGCCGAGTACAGCCGGAGCCTCTTAATTATTTATTATTTGTTGTGATTTTGTTAGTTTCATGAATTAAATTTCGATGCTTCGTTAACAGAGTTTAATTATTATTCACACAAAACAGTGGAGTTAAGCGAAATTAATACCCGATTTATACAACGTAATATTATATCTAAAACACAACAGTCAAAGTCTTTGATCAGAGACCTTTGTAAAAATATTTTGTGAATGGATAGTTGGTTAGCCGAAGAATTGAACAAAATAGCTCTCGAACTGAAAGATAATTTAATGGGATCATGAGTACATTATTTAAGATAGAAGAAAATTTCTATAGTTTAAGTGCAGAGTTTTATTTTAAGTCGTAGTTATTTTTGAATTCAAATCATTAAATGTACATTATTATTTATGTTATTCTTCTATGAGGAGGACATAGAAGAGAGCGCCTTAAAAATTATGATTTCAAATTGGGTTGCGAATACTAAAAGGCTGAGAATCGCTAACTTAAGACGAGGATTTTTTGAGGAATAAATAAACATTTAGAGAATATACTCTTGTGTAAGATTTATCTATTGTTTGTTTGTGTCTTGTTTTTATTTTAGTATTAATGTGACTTAAATTTTACTGTAACTTGAACTCATATTTTAAGCTTTTTAAATTCCATTTGTGTGTATTCTCTCGACTAAAATTCAGTTTTTGTAATTGACTAAGCATGAATATTTTGTAATCAAATCAAATTTGTGCAATTTAGGACATTAAGAACAGCTCTAACCAATGTATTAAAAACAGTTTTGCAAACAGGACCGATCCCAGCAGGTGTGCACGCACGCGCTTCACACCTGCTAGGATCGCAGACTGCCAAAATACCAAAGGGGCATATTACAATCGAACAATTTTAAATGTACTAAGCCTTCATTGATCTGGACCATATTAAACCAGATTTTGCTTTATCTGCACATCCATTTAGGTGTACATTCTGCTCAGTAATGTGATTTTCTTGATCTTATTTTCTATTTTTGCAACTTTCTCTTGTGCGGTTTTTTTTTAATTATCTTGATTTAAAAATACCGTTTTTATTGCGTCAACATCTATAAACTTGCATCGCCTGGAAAGCTTATCGATGTAAAGACTAAGCTTCGAAAAGGGCTGCCTTGAACCCAGAAACACCTGGAAGCATCCCCCCCCCCAATTCATTGAAAAATTTAAAACTTTAAGCAACCGTCAAAAATAAATAAATAAATAAATGAAAATGTAAAACATCGCTTTTTGAAAAGGGGGGTTAGAGCTGCTCTAAATTTCCCTCCTCTAGATGCGCCCATGTTATGCAAGAGTCACTAAGTTCTATCCTAGTTGATCTCCTTCGATTCAAGGTTAAAATGAACATGAAATCAAAATCGATTCACCCAAAAAAACACTCACTAGCTTTCTGTGGGGTCTCAAAAGTCGTCTTTTCTGTTTTTTTTTTTTTCTTTTCTTTTGGTCATTACCAATATCAGAGCCTAGCTTAGATTCTGAATTTCGGTAAACAGAACAGGTGATTTTTGTGTCTATTACTCTACGACGCTGGTAAAAAATGTTCATTTTTGAAAATGCGCAAAATAATAGACGAACATGATCTCATTCTTTGTTTTTCAGTTTTTCTTTTTTTTTTTTTTTTTTACTTTGCCTGTTTTTATGCCTTCAAGTAAACGAAGTTTCAGTAAATTAAAAATCAGTTGAGAAATGATACGCCACCGTCTCTAGTGAATCCAAAATCTCTAAAAAAAATTAATTCACCGAAATTATCTACAAATTTGCTTCTTACTCAATCAGAACACAAAAGTTCTTTTGTATTTAATCAGTAGGTAGTCTTTGAAGAAGGACTGATTTATACACTTTTCGCTTCGCGAGATTTATACTTTATTACTTTTTTTTTCAAATTATAAGATTGCTTTTTCTGAGTAAATTCTGTATCTTTGCATTTCTCATTATTATAGCCTCTTTCTTTAATTTCAAAGGTAATATTTCTGTTTGTTTATTATTTTGTCCTCTTATAACCTATTAGATGGTCAAATTTTGAAGTAAAAATTTTAGTTGCGTTTCTTTACTGTTTTACTCTTTACTATTAATAACTCTAACAAAGAGAGTTGAGTTTATAACGTCAACGTTAAGTAATAATCGAAATATATGAAAAAATCTGCAGAGGAGTGGCTCATTAGGCCTCTGCATACGAGTAGCCCAAACCCTAGGAACAGCCCTGTTTGCAAAGCAAGTTTTTATGTATATCCCTATTAGTAAATAGCGCTTTTTAAGGTGGTTTGAATTCTTTTACATTAAAGCAAGTCGTTTTCCTTGGGGTTTATGAAATCATTTCTTTTACGCATGTTTTTTTTTTTAATAGGATTTTTTTATCCATCTATCTGTCTCATGATCACAACAGAAAAAATAAAATGACATATAAAATAATTTAATCATAAAATAAAGTAAAATAAGAAAGATAAATATGTGGAAGGAAAAAAAAAGACGATTACATTTTACACGCTGGAAATATTACAAATAGCCGTTTAAATTCCTTACATAAAAGGAGAAACTTTGTTTTTGCTCGGAAAAACCAATTTTCCTGTTAAAAGTAACTCTTCCAGCCATGAAACCCTCCGAACCACAAAAGTCCCGAGTTAGATTAGCTTTGAAATTTTATATCTTTAAAACAACCTCTAAAGAATTTATAATGCCCCTGCAGATGCGTTGATCGCCAGCCTAAACACGAACAAAAGGACTAAGAAAGCGACAAAACCCTCCCCATAATAACCTCCATTGGGTAATAATCTCACCCAAATTCCATCTTGCGGTAGTCGCGCACATTGATAACGAACCGTTCCTATTATTCCTGCGAGTAAATGAAATGCGAAAGTCAATTTAAATGCAAAGCGAAAATGGGAGCTTCCATTACAGAAGGGGCCGGGGGGAAGGTGTGTGTGTATTTGGAAGAGGGGTTTTCTACAATCTCAGGAGATGGAAGTGAATCATTTCCGCAAACGTCAAAACAGGAAGAATGCGGTGAGGATAGAGAATAGAACTTCCTTTCATGATCATCCTTTACGGCCGTGCGAAGATAAACGGATTAATGGACAATCAATCCACACCAGAATGTCGGAAGCGTTTTTGAAAATGGCAGAAGAAAAAGTTTTTCGTTTTTAAAATTTATATTTTAACGGATAAAATTGCAAGGTAGAGGGACATTTTTAAAGAAACTTTGTGAAAGAATCATATATATCCCAAACTTATGTTTTATTCTTTTAAAGTGATAAATAAATTTTGGAATTAAAAAGAAAACATTAAAGAAAATAAATCTGACTTTTTATGGCGATCTTAATATGACAGTATTGTAAGAGATCTGTAATGTAGGTATGGGTGTCGAGAACAGAGGTGTGACTCGTGAGGTTTAGGGTTTGAAATATTCTCAGAGCTTTTCAACTTTGTGTCCCATGCTAGTTACATAATAAGTAAACATGTAAAGACAGTTTGATGCAACCGTAAATAAAAAGTTATTGTCCGGTTCATACGTTTAGTAAACTGCGTAAATGTGCTTATTTCAACTCAATAAGTCAACTTCATGTATATCCAGAAAACTATCTATGCTAACATATTTTACTCGAGGAAGTTTAGTGTTATCAAGAGGTAACACAGCTCTTATTCCCAATTTCAAAGTAACGTGAGAAGAAATTTTCTAAAAAAAGGAACACGAGTTTTTAAAATTGACGTTTTAAGAAAATCGCTTTTAAAAGTGCAGTTAAACTTACATTTTAATACATACCTGAACTATTTTAAATCTACACAGAAACTTAAATTTAATATTGTTTGAAAGTTCTTGATTTTAATATTTTGAATCCTATATAAAAGCTAAGAAAATGTTTTTGAAAAGGTTTTTTGAGCACCAACCGATAAAAATTCACTAAAAAAGTGTCGATTAACCTAAGGATGGCGAACCTTTTTCTAAAGACTGAAACTTTCTGTTGAACGTGACGCTTTCTAATGACGCGTGACGCTTGAATCTATTTTTTACAGCCACAACAAAATGAAAAATATAAGAAAGTGAAACAATGTTACAGACTTATTATGCGATGTTTACTCAAACGATGTTTATTTTTACTGTTTTCCTTGGCACAGAAGAACTTCTTGATAGATACATTTTAGCAGAAACTTGTTGGCTTAAATCAAGAAGCTGATTGGAGAAATCAAAATTATCATTCGTGTGATGCGCGACTACGGTAAGCTGCCAATTGGATGTTCTGTCACAGTGTATATGTAAAGATAAGCATAAGTACTTGCAATTTTGTAATTCAGACAATTTGTGTGCTTACATCCTTGCCCACGATCTTCTTGCGATTTACGAGCATATTTCTAGGTAAATCAGTTGTGATGATCATATTTTTAATTATTATAGGGGAGAGTGTTGTACATCGAGACGTTTGTACCTTGAGACACTAAGAATTTCTCAGAATCTATTTTTTACAGCCATGTTTTACAGCCATGTTTTTGTAATTTCTAATAGTAACCTTCACCACTACATGGTGCCTAAGTAAAAATTTGCATCAAATGAGTAAAATCGACGATTTTGTGAGAAAAAGAAAATTTAACGACTCGAAAGTAAATATTTTCTTCATTTTTATTTCATTTTCTGTCTTTGTATTTATAAAACTAATCAACTGAATTTTGTTTTGTTTTAAAATAAGAAGTTCTTTAAATATTTTAGTTATGAGAAAATAATGTTAGTACATCTAGATTGACCACTATTTTGGTTTTTCTTAAACCACGAGGTGATTGTACCTTGGGACGACCAAGCATATTGTACATTAGGACACGTTTCAAGGTACAACATATGCAAGGTTCTAAATAATTAACATATGTTTAGGAACATGGAACAATGTTCTAATCTTATGTAGTCTTTTAAACATATTTAATGTTAGATGATAATTTATTTTATTCATTATTCATAATTTAATTCATTAACATGATTTTTTTTTTTTTTTTTTTTTGCAAAATTAGTTCAAGTAATATGGCTGTTGCCTGAACCATGAAGGCTTTCCCCTTGTAAAAAAGGTATAATAGGATTAGTATATTAAACCACGAGGTGATTGTACCTTGGGACGACCAAGCTAATTGTACATTAGGACATGTTATCCTATTATACCCAAGGTATAATAGGATTTTGTACCTTGGGAAAGCTTGGAACTCTTACATTAAATGGCTAGCAATATTTTATTTTCAAACTGTCTGAATTTAAAAAAATATATTGCATAGAAATATGTTGGGGTATTTTAATGTCACTTTTAGACTTTAAATTTGATTCCAAATTATTGACGTTAAAAATTAAAATATAAAAAGTGTCCGAAGGTACAACACTCTCCCCTACTTATAACTAGTTGAATCCTCCGGTTTTGATTGGTTCACTTCGAAAATAAAAGTTATATCAAGTGACGCGATCTCAACAATCAGGCTATAAGAAAATATATATATATATATATATATATATATATATATATATATATATATATATATATATACACACACAGTCGGACATCCATGTATCGAATTAGCAAATTGTCGGAAAAAAATTCGATACATAGAAATTTCGATAGATAGGAACGATCTTATTTTATCCTGAAAATATCCTAAAACATTAAAATTAAAGCTAATTTTCGTGTATAAAACTCAATTTTAAATTTGTACGAGCATTGGATTAAGCGAAAGTTAATAATTGAAAAAAATAAAAGAAATTACATATATTTTTGCGCCTTCATACATCTTCATTCTTCGGCTTTTCAACTCGATCCGCAACATTAGGTACAATGTTACTGGTTACAACTGAGATTTGAAAAAAACTTGAGGGATTTTAAGAACTCCAGAACGAAACAACGACCTATCTACACACCCGTCAACCCCAGATTCCTTACGAGTTCCGCAGCAACCTTTAGTGAACATAATTTTCTCCCCTAATCTTCATTTTTCATCAGACAAAGAGCCTAAAGTTGGGAAAAAAATCTACGAATGTCACGAAAAAAAATTCGATATGTAGATATTTTTTCGATGTATAGAAACATTTTTTTATGTAATGAACATAGAAATTTGTTGTGATTGCGATATATAGAAAAATTTGTATATATATATATATATATATATATATATATATATATATATATATATATATATATATATATATATATATATATATATATATATACTAGCAGTACCCTCATGGCGATGCCCGTGCTAAGAATTGAAAGGAAGTCCGTTGAATAAAAAAATCAACTCCCCTCTTTCCTGTTTTTACGCCAAGTATCCTGCTCTCCGTATAAAAAAAATGTAACTATAGAAAAGCTATCGTCTGAGAGAAGGAAAAAAAACCCCTCTAGAATTAAAAAAAAAAAAAACCTCCCCCCCCCCTTCCCGTCTGATGTCAAATGATCAGTAATCATATTTTTTAACTAAAATGCGTGAACATCCTTTGAAAAGCTAAATGAAATCCTTTGAAATATAAAATAGTTTGCGAAATAGACAAATAATCCGCACCTACCTTGTTTATCGCTAAATTTGCCAAGCGACTTTCAAATTAAAAAGAAAATCAATTTACAGTCGAACAATGAATTTAACAAAAATGACAACAGCGCAACCACCGGTTCTACTATTCGAACATAACCGTATACCGAAGATAACGTTACTGCAAGCACATTTAATCCGTATACCGAAGATGATGTCACTGCAGAAACAAAAATCAAGTTTAGCTTTGAAAATTGGCTCATTTAGGATCGCAATTAGAATCGCTTATATCTCCTGTTCTAATTAATTGAGAGAAATGGAGCAAACATTATCTTGTTCGGAAAAAAAGCTCTTTCCAACGACATATAATGTTGGGATGGTGGGGGAATTTTTTCCCCCTAATTATGCAAAAAACGTGAAATTTCAGCTGAATTAGTTAATTACGAAAAAACTAATTAGAAAATTAGAATTCAGGCTTTGAGGTGCAGACCCCCGGGTTACGTTCGAATTTCGTGCCAAGTTTCAGAGCTGTAGGTGCTATGGGTCTTCTGGCCGTCGGGTACAAAGAAACAAAGAAAGAAACATCGTCACCTTTATATATATTTCCCTAGAGATTGTCGAAAAATAACCAAAAAGGAAAATTTTCATTCCCCCCGATTACAAGAAAAGTCTCAAAACAAAAGCAAGAATTTCATTTGTTCACAGTCGAAAAAAAAATGGCAACAGAGCTTTCTTCTCACTAATTTTATTCACGATATTAAAACTGATTTCGCGGCACACGATAAATGATATTTTCGGGTTCCAAAATTGAAGTTGAAACGGTTCGGTGCGTTTTTTGGCGCTCGACCCCCCCCCCTCCCCACCTTCCTTCTTGAATGCCCAAGTGAATTGTTGCCAAATGTGTAGATTCTTGTAGATCCGACGTAAACTGAATTTGTACAGGGAACATACACGCATACTTATATATATACATGCATATATATTATCTGTTTTATTATGTACTGGTACTACCCACACGGCTTTGCCCGTAGTTGAAAATTGAAAGTTCATTTCGTTCGCCTGTATATTTAAATTTCTATTCCAAAGTACCACGTAGGCCCCTTTTCCTGGTATTCATTTCATAGTGTATTGACAACTTGTTATTTATGTTATATTTATTGTATTTTATATTTTATGTTAAAATTTTAAAATGTTCAAAATTCTGTATTCTGTTATTTGTATTCTGCATTATGCTATTTGTATTCCGTATTTTGTTACTGTTTTCTAAATTCTATATTCTGCTACTTTGGAATTAAATAAAAAAGGTTACAACTTCCCGAGGGTCCCTAATGTGGGCAAGTTACTACTGTGATAGGAGCAGGGGACCCTCGAGTGTGATGTGATGTATGTTGAAATAATGGATGACGCATTTCTCGCCAATTTGCTATGTTTATTTGTTCGCCAATGTTACGGTTTCTCATTATGATAATTTCGTAATTTACTCTTCCACGTTGTGATAATTTGCTTGGTAAAATTTTCTTAGAATTGGAATAGAAAAAGAACAAAATCGAATTTTCAAAAAATTGCTTCGAGGTGCACACCAGCATGCAACAAACTAACTTTGTGCCAAATTTCATGAAAATCGGCCGAACGGTCTAGGCGCTGTGCGCGTCACAAACACCCAGACAGAAATCCAGATATCCAGACAGAGAGACCTCCAGCTTTATTATTAATGAAAATATTACATCTGAATAAATTCAAGAAACATCTTAAAGGTTTTCTTCGGACACAAGTAGAATTTTTACAGTTCGAAAAATTTTCTCCGCACGACGTTATTTTTACAACATTTAAAGTTTTTAATAAGTCTTCGTGTACCAGTTATAGTACTGTAGCACGTTGGGGGAGACTATTTAGTACTGTAGTACTGTAGCACGCTGGTTTGGCCATCGTTGGGTCAACCAAGAGTTTAAATATGGAACATTACATTTCCCAAGAATCTAATTGAACACTTATATAACTTTTGGGAGAATCTAATCAGCCTCAAAATGTGATTGTACGTCCCTTTGAATTTCAAATTGTGTAGTAGAGCTAGAAAGCAGATTTAACTACATTCCGCTAAATCAGTATAATCCACTCACTGAAAATTAACGAGACTAGTTGAAATAACCCAGTTCAGTTAAGGTTTGAATCAATGCAGATTTAATCTTAACATTTTAACCCCATTTCATTTAATGTAATAAGGGAAATAGGAGACTTTGAGAAATGCATACGAACAGACCATTTCTATAGCTTCCTATTTTAGGTCTTATTGAAATAGTGGTTACAGGAATCTTCAAAAGAACTTAAATATAGAGTCGGGTGAACACAAGCACACATACACTTTATGAAAATTCATTTCCAAAGTTAAGTTTACAAAAATAAAATCTGAAAAAAACTGAAAAACTATTCACTTTGTTAGCACGATATTATACAACGGGAAAAAGAACAAAAAAACATAACAACATGGAAAAGATTTTTTTTATTGGAAATTGAACAGGAAATATCAAAATATTTTAAATCATGAGTCAGTGATTCTGCATTTTTCCTCGGAAAAGCCAATCTAACATGGAATATTACCACCGTGCACTACTGTAAAGCTGCATAGTGTTCATGAGCTTGCATTAAATGCTTAGAGCACAAAGCCCATTCTTCCAAAAGCTAGACTTTTAACTCTTGGATGGTATCAGAAGGGGTTACATTATGTAATGGCTCTGCCTAGACCATCCCAAACATGTTTAATAGGATTGAGATCCGGAGAATTCGAGTTCTGGTTCATACGGTGCATATTTTCTTCCTCAACATGTTTGTGGACTAATTTTGGACGAAGTGTAATTTGAGGCGTAACTGGAAAGAGGATTTAGGGATTAACTCTTCAGAAGTTTTAGTTTTTGAAATATATTGTCAAGGTTTGTGTGTTAGTATATACAGGGTGTTCCGTTTTAACTTGCAAGACCTTTATTTTCGCAACCGTAAGTCCTAGATATTTCCAATTGCAAAAATGTTCAAAATCAGATGCAAGGTTAAGATATTGCAAGTTTGAAGTGAAAATAAAAATGAGTCAAAAAATACAAATGTAACTTCTTATACGAGGCCCAGATCCCCTAACTTATATTTAGGGAAATAATCTCCATTCAAAAACATTTTCAACACAAAAAGTTAGAAATTATTACGACCAATAACCATCGATATATGAAACGGATTGTTTTGTGACTTACACCACTTTACACTTGCCGTCAATATCGCCTTTTGGGGGAAAATAGACCAGTTAAAAAGTGTTTAAATTTATATGCGTGCAGAGTGTGGTTTTTCAAACTGTTCGAGGTTTTGCAGTGTGTTTTTGCGTATCAAATCAAAACATTTGCATGAATTTTTGAATAGCAATGAAAAATATAAATACCTTGTTTATTCTTTTTTTTTATTTTGTCAACCTTTCATTCTTCTGAAAGGGTTATAAGTTCCTATCTTATCTTCTGTATGGTCCCTTAAAAATTTGAACTGGAATATCTCCTTGAGTTTTGGTTGCACAAATGTCAAAATTTTTGTGTCAATAATAGTTTCCAATGGAGAGTATTTCTCTAAACATAAGTTAGAGGACCTAGGGACCGTATAAAAAGTTAAATTTTGTATTTTTTGACTCATTTTTATTTTTTGATACAAACTTTCAATATCTTAACCCTGCATCTGATTTTCAACATTTTTGCAATTGGAAGTATACACCTAAGTCTAACTGTTGCGAAAATAAAGGTCTTGCAATTTAAAACAGAACACCCTGTATATGCATGTAAGGGTTGTAATGAATCAGTATATCTCCTCAACAGTTCCAGTTGCCCTCTCTTTTTTTCAGTGAACATGATGAAGAACAACATGTGAATAAAATTGTATTTTATTGATCATCTGAAAACTAAAAAAGATTGCATTACAGTTTGTGAAATAAATAAGTATTAGTAGTGAGTTTCTTCGACTTCTCTATTCTACCTTTTCTGAAGAAAGAATGAACTTTGAGTCATTATGCCACATTTATTTTTCTCGAGTTTGTTCCTTATCCTAAATTTGCAGCTTCTTCAATTAGATTTCATTTTTTTTTATCACATATTTTGTAATGCATGAAATAGATTAACCACTGAGAAATTGCGTACTTAACATTAATACAGAAGAAGTATTAACCAATAAAGTTACAATTTTTAATAAAAAGAACCTGATAACTAGCACTTTTTTTTGGAACTGTAAAACAGACAAACACCTATAACAACCACAGTGGTAGCTGACACATATGTTTCTGGTCACAGCTTTAATCCTTACCCAACCAGCTTCGACATTTTCTGCACATGTTAGATGCATGTTAAGAAATGAAAAAACTTAAGTGCCCTTTATTTGGAGGTATTGCCATATTGAGTGATTTGAACTTACGAATGTCAAGCTCTTATTTTAGAACTCAAAAAAGAAGCAAATGTATACTTTCTACCGTAGGGAAAATCATAGTTATTTAAAAACAGTTCGATGGAATTAATGGACTTGTGCTTAATCAGTTGCTTTATCTAATCGACCTTATTAAAAACGAAAACCTGGATCCACGCCCCCATTTCAATGATTTCCGAAAATCCCAGGCTTTTTATTTAACGAAACATTTTGACATTTTCATTAATACCAGACGATTAATACTCGTGTTTCTTTAGCTGTTTGTATCATTATCTCTCGTTAATAACATCGTAAGGAAAAGAACTGCCCAGAAATGTTTCATTTAAGAGCACGAATATTTGCATTTTTTTTTTCTAAATTTAATTAAGAGATTTGGATGTTAGATTCGGGATATTTTCAGGAACATTATTAATTCTAGTCAAATTTAATGTTTAGAAAAGAGTAGGAAACGTAAAATAAGATGTTTCTAATTTAATATTATGATTCACATTACAATTCTAAAAACTTCAATCACTGTAACTGCAAATAAGGTTGCTGAAAATCATTCAAAACCGTTAAAGTCAGGCATTCGTCAACGTTTTTGCCTTGTAATACCATGAGTGATACACAGTGAAGATGGTACATCTCTAAAAATGTTATTTTATGTTATGCTATAAAAATACTTAATTTCATTTTAAATCTGCTATTCGTATGCAGCTAGCGACGCTTCCAAGATTTACTTTTAAATTTATTTATTTATTTATTTATTTATTTATTTTACATTGATATTACATTTTTGGATATGGGACTCATATGAACGAGACTAATTCGAGGAGTTTTAAAGGTTAAAGATTGTGGAAAGAAACGCCCGGAAAAAAGAATATTATTCGATTTTTTAAAAGATATTTTAGGAGGGAATATCTTCCTAAGTCAGCCTCATTAGTTCAGATGTTGGTGTTTTTTTTTACTTTTCTATCCCTTCCTGGGAATATTGACGGTTAATAAAATATGTCCTTATACTCCAAATTAAAAAAAAAAATGACCGTAAAACTCAAAAACTGAAAATAGAAAAAGAAAAAAAGGTAGAAACCATCTCCAAAAAGTGGTAGGTGATGAGGAGAAACTGTGATCACGTATATATATTCAGAGGGTCATTTTACATTAGTTTAGCAGAAATTGCCTCAGAAGCATTTTTCATGCCGCGTGGTGTAACTTTAAACGTAGTTAGGAGCGTGTTGTTTCAGCATAAATTTCATTGTTAAAGCCTATTTCTATTGATTTTAAATTAGTCAATAGAAATTAAAAAAACCATATATATATCTATCATAGTTTTAACAAAATATTAACTACAACCTCTGAATGACATAGTAATCCCAGACTTAGGTGAAAATGTGTAATAAGGTGAGAATTCCAATCGTTGTTGGCGCAATTGTGCAATTGTGTGTATCAGAGTAAATTCAAGACAAACAAAAATCAGTTTGTGAGTGATTTTCGTGTATAAGGGGGACCGGGAAGCAATGTTTTTTTTTCAAACAATTTTTTTTTTTAATTTTTAAACAATGATGTAATTCCTCGTTATCAACAAACTTTTGCGTGTAACGCACAAATTTTCCATTTTGTGTAGATAGAGATAATCGGTTTTGAGCAAAATATCTGGAGATTGCATTTTGGATATCCTACAATTCTTTTAGTTTTCTGCCACATATTGATCGGAATAAATGAAAATCAGATGTTGCAGTGGCACGTGAGCGGCAGCCCACTACAGCTCATTATTTTTTAAAAATTCACCTAGAGCAGTCTGCGATCTGTCTTACGTCCCGTGTTTCAGGATCACTCCTTTTCTGTTGATAAAAATAAAAGTTGAAATATTCTCACCACAAATTGCACCATCTGATTTTCCTTTCTTCTGATCGATCGCTAAAACACTTTTGATGAGACAAAAACTTGAAAATGTGGCCTGTATCCTAACATGCCATTTCCAGATATTTTTTTCAAAAAATCAATTGATTTTTATGCATCCGAGACTGAAAATTTGCGAACTATATGCCAAAAAGCGTAAATAACGATGATAATTACATCATTGTTTCAAAAAAAAAAAAAAAAAAACACTTTTAAAATAATTTATTTAAAAAATGGCATTGCTTTCCTGACCCCATAATAAATCCGCCTTAATAGTGTAAGGTTCGAATATTGAAAACTTTCTGCGAAATAATAATAATAATTAATGAAACTCGCTTTTTAGGTATCACATATGTTACGCAAATAAGCAATGTTTATTTTAATTAAATCGGACATTTTTACGTAGGGCAGTTCGCCTTTTACAGGCCCATGTATTTTAGCAAACCAGTCTTGCGTCAATTTCCCTCATAATCTATTTAAATTGTAACGTCAACGGTTTTTAAAAGACTTTTTTTTTCGCAAGCACTTAAAAAAATAATAATAATTTCTGGAAAGATAATAGTGAAACGTTTGACGGAGAGTTGGGTAATAAATCATTTCGACAGTTTGTCTCAAGGAGCGTGTCGCAGAAAAAATAATAACTGATAGTTATTTATTAATAAAGCTATGCTATTTGCATCTTAAAACCTTCTTGATGCATTGTCTTGTACTCGTTTTATAATTGAAACAAAGAGGGGTTAAAATTTGCGGTTTATTTTGAACACCTTGCTGCTTTTTTACTCTTTGTTGTGTGTGTGTGTGTGTGTGTGTGTGTGTGTGTGTGTGTGTGTGTGTGTGTGTGAGTGAGAGAGAGAGACAGAGAGAGAGAGAGAGAGATATTGTAATTAGTAATTACTCTGAAATGAGAAAAAAATCCTCTAGTGCTACTTGAAAGTCTTTAACCAGGGCGAAATAAAGATGAAACTGGGGTGAAAGAAAAACGATCCCAGTAACTGATCCAGTTTCTTTAGTAACTCAGTAACGTTGTTTCAGAAGAAAGTGTATTGGTTACTAGAAAATTTTAATGAATCCTAGTTTCGTAGAGTTTATCTAGTAGTACTGCATTTCTTTACAATTTAGTTTGAAATCTGAATACGAAATAACAATAATAATAATAATAAAATAATTTATTAAACCTTTCAATTAAAGAATATACTTAGCGTATTTTTTTAAATACAAATATAACCCGCAGAGATGGTTTTCTACTGAACAGACCAATAAAATACTCACAAGGAAAAACCATTCCACGAGAAAAAAAATTATACAAAGTAAAACCAGGAAGATTTTTTAAAAATACAATTTTATTTTGCTAATTTATATTTTGGAAATTATCTGCTTTAAAAAATATTTTCATAAGCATTGCCTAAAAACCTATGCAATCGTTAAATATCTAATAATATGATTCTGAAGTTTTTATTTGTAAAGTTTCCTCAAACGATAAAGATCATTTAAGTTAAATTATACGAGTTAAAGAACTGGAAATGTTTCAGACTTCAAAACACTGATACATGCTTTTTTTTTTACTTCATACTTGCTAAAATGAAACTACCAAAACGTTCAGATATGAAGATCAAATTGTTTGAACAAGAATCTCTTTATTTCAAAATGGTTAAAAGTTAGAAAACTTTTCTCCATAATTGCTCTTGTAACATGCATTACAGATTTTAACAGCAGCGAATAAACTTCAAACATTTTGCTAGTTTTAATTTTCGCATTTAATCGCTGCGTAGTTAATGAAGTGAAGATTTGGGGAGCGGAATGTAACTTCACTTTTTGAAGTTCGAAAAAAGAAACATATTTCGATATTACGAGCTGCAACTTTGATATATATTCTTTTTACTCCACAGAAGAACTTCATTTCTTTTCTCCAAGAGATGTGTGGATAAAAAAACACCAAATGAAGAGAAGAAACTTGAGGAATGAAACGCAAAGTTAAATGAACCGGGTGAATAGTTTCTTAAAAGCAAAATAAAAGTTTAAGGAGCTATAACAGAGAAAAAAAAGTCTTTGCGTTCTGTCGGAAAATAGCTTCTGCACCGAGTGTTCTCCAGCACTATCATAAAAAGTCATTTCTTTCAAGGCAGGAAGAGATAATGATGAAGCTTAATGGTTTGCATCGGAATCGATGTTGAGTGAGCATGTCCGGGGCTCTATCTGCAATATTCCGGTGTCGTTTGGCAGTCATCTTCCAAGAAGCCCCCTGCGGCTCATATTTTCCCGAAAAAAAATTCGGAAACATGTTCCAATTTTTCTTTGGAACGGATATTCTTTTATTCTTAATTGATATCGGGAAGACTCTCTTCTAGGTTTCGTTTCAAAATGCAGTCTTTTAGTCCCATATGGCTTGGGTCTGACGACAACATTCTGAAAAGTATCAGTTCTTTTCGGCTAGATTCATTTATTACTGTTTGAAACCGGCTTGGAGAGCCAGTTTAATGGAGATCCTGCGGAAATACCCGAAAGTTAAAACCCAAACTTTGGTGCTTCTTTAGGGTAAACATCAACCACAAAGTCTGTTCAATAATAATTTTTCATTCTCTAGACTTCTGACTTTCACTGAGACAAGATATTTCTTTCCGAGTCTATTGGGAATAAAGTAATTAAGATATACAGAAGCAATTTATGTGATAGATTTCCTTTCTGGCACACAATTCTGATCTTATTTCATTAACTCTTGCGCATCTTTTATCGTCCCGGTTTTATATTGTACCTGCCACTGCTTGCATTTAGCGACCTTTAATATTTTACTCCGAAAAAAAAGATTGCAATTCACGTCTAGCTTTCTTTATTTTTAAAATGGTGACAACTAGATAAATAAAAAGTCATCAATATTAGTTTTAAAATATATTTGAATAAAAAAATATGGTATAACTATTTATTAAACTCAAGACATGGCTAGCAAAAATTACCGAAGTAATAATCTGGTAGAAGCTAAAGAACTTTTAAAAATGTACTTAAAAAGTCCCGTTCTTTTCTTTCTTTCTTTCTTTCTTTCTTTTTTTTTTTTTTTTCGTTTGTCTGCCATTAAAAAAAAAATATTTTTTTTTTAAATATTATTAACCAATTGTAGATAGTACTGGAAACTCGACTGATAATTACGAAAACTGATGAACGTTTGATCGACTAAACGCTCCATACATAGCTTCTATACAATACTGCCGTGTGCAGGTAAAAGGCAGTAACTGCAAATTTTTCATTTTTCATTTTTTTGCATTTTTGTCATCTATTGTACGTTATCTTTAGTGTACAAGCTCACTTATTTGGTTTCCGCTTAAAAAAAGGCGCGAAAAAGATGTCTAAATCCAAAATTTCCCTATTGTTAGTATTGAACCCAAAACGCGTTTCTTTAAATATCTCGAAAACTCATTTCTGCAGATACTGCCGTTTACATGCACACGTATGAATACTTCTCATATTTCTTTGCTGTAAATAAAGGCAATTGCTTTAGATTTAAAGCATAAGTTAGATGACACACTACTTTTAGAATAATTACGTAGACTTCAATAAATTAAAATATCTTTTTGATTAATAATCCACAGCTCTTTCAAAAATGTACTAATGACGAAATTCTTCTCTCTCTCTCTATATATATATATGAATATATATATATATATATATATATATATATATATATATATATATATATATATATATATATATATATATATATATATATATATATATATATATAAACGTGTACGTGTATGTTGTTTTTTCTTTTTTTTGCCCTTATAAAAATCCAGTTAAAGTCGGATCTTTACCAAACTTGGCACTGAGGTTCTTTGATGCTCAGGAATTCTGCTGAATCTTACTTTGGAGGGTTTTCTCCAGAAAATTCGTGAAACGGAATGTTTGCGCCTATTTATAACAATGCGTGTAATTTTAGAATTTAAAACAAATCCAAGGAGGTCGAAATTCGGATCTTAAGTCCCAAAATTGCTTTTTTCAACATGTAGACGGGAAATCTGACACTTTTTTGTCTTTTATTTAAACCTGATTGCTGAACATACGATACGTCACTTCAAACATTTTTTATTTTCGAGGTAGACCGTGCAAGGCCGGGAAAGGCATCTTATAAAACATTCAACTTTAAAGCATTAACTTTGGGGAGCTTTTGTTGTATCTTGGGAAAATATCATTTACTGAAATATTATCTCGTATCTTTCTCTATATCTGATGATTAAACAGGATACCCGTAGATTAAAGACATTAATCAAATAGCAAGTCCCGATTTTCGTAGAATTATACCAATTCCAACCCCATGCATCATGTTTTCATTCGATAATATGTTCAGTTTCTATCACATTTAATTACAAATATATTCTTAAATTAAGTGTTTTACGCTAGCAAAAGCTTCACCTTTGACACAGTAACTTAAAATTACTCTTTATCATAAAAATAACATTTCTGACAGTTCATTTTGGTTTTATTTGGAGTGTATGTTTTTAAAGTATATGTACTAAACAGATGACATAATTTTCTCCGTTTAGTTCAGTCCTAAAAAGCAGAATATTATTATTATTATTATTATTATTATTTAAAAAAGATTTCAAGGACACATTTCTTTGAAAAAAAAAATCTTTGGCAAAAAAAAAAAAGAAAAACATATTTTTACCACCTTTTGTGTTTGGATGTAAGTCATATGTATTTATTTTTTTCTAAACGAAATATTTCTTTAAACAATGACTTACATTTCTGCTTTTGGTATTCTCCGGCCTTTAAATTGAAATTACCAACTAACATTTTTTTCTATACAGCCGCATGGAAAACTAACGCTATCAGAATTAAATTACTAGAATTTTTAGGAACATATTTAAAATGTATTGGCAAAAGCACTCATATTAATAAAGGTTGATTTATTCCTTAATGTTTCCTGCACCAATATAAGTTTTTCGATTTTCTTAGCTGCGTGACTCGGGGCACACCTACCGTGAACAAATCAGGCTTAATGAGAGATCCTGTTTTTCTAATGTAAGGAAGATAAGGCCGTGATTTACAATAGCGCAGAATATATAGTGGAAAAATTGGGTATTATTATTCCTTTTTGATTTTTCTTTGAAGTTCTTTGAGCGCACTTAATTAGATCAGAGTAGAGTTTTGGATGAAATATTTGAACTTTTTAAGGATATCGTGACGAAATTAAGGTCTTAGTTACCTCGACTTTTAGTTGTCGTGCTGTATATGCTTGCCGCGCAGTGAAGTATTTCAATTTTTGCAGAAATTGCGTAAGGTCCGAAGAATACACCTCTAAGGGTGGAGCGGAAATGCTTTAACGAGTTATTAGTTGGACGGTGTTATGCAAAAATTAGTTAACCCCCAAAAATTTAAAAAATATATTATTCACGTAGGTTAACTAACTTACTATGGGATGCGAAAAACGATTTGAGCCAAATTCTATATTTCTATGCTATACAATGAACAAAATGACAACCCTCTTCTAAGAAACTCGACATTCGAGTTCAACTTGAAACTCAATTTACTCAAAAGCCCATTCTTAAATAACATCGTCCAACTCTAAATTTTCTAAATTATTGATAAACATTTTCTTTTCTAATTTCAACTCAAAAGATTAATATTTTGTGACTTTGTATCTCAGTAGAATAACTTTTTGTTGGAAAAAAAAAATTGGTTAATAGATTTGTCAAATCAACGGAAAAAATTTTTTGAGCCTATTTTTGAATAATTTTCTTTGTGAATCTTATCTCTTCAGAAACAACTCTCCTCCAAAAAAAAAAAAAAAAGAAAAAAGTTTGTGGCTTTATGTTTATTGAAAAACACGTTAGTAGCTTTAAACAAGTTATACATAGTCTTTTAGTCGAGCAGAGCTCAATAAAGGCGTAATTAGCAACTTGCGTTTACTGATATGCAACATGATATATTTAAGCAAGTACAGAAGAGCAAAGTTACAAATTTCAAAGACTTCTGTTTCGCTCTTGCTTGTTCGACTCATCTGCCTAGTCATAACCGAACTGCAGATAGAAGTCATAAAACAGTAATGAATGGAATTTCAGCTTCTATATGAGATTATTTCTCTTCAGATTGGTCATAGCTTTTCCAGACGGATGAGCCGAAAGCAAGAGAAAAACTGTAATCTGTAGATGCTGTAACTGAGCTGCTCGGTATTTACCTTCTGTTCTGCCTTAACTCTAGTTATGGGACGATTTATATTCTAGCTTTTATCTTCAAATTTTTCAGGTAGACCGTATGTTTGCAAGCCTCTCATTAATATGCTTTTTGGATTTTTTTTTTTTATCTTTTCACATAATAAAAAAAAAAAAAACTGTTGCAACTGCGAAATAGTTTTATTTCTGACGTTGGCCTATATTCCCGTACTCATTCCCAAATGCATGTGTAGTTTTTTTACCCGTCCACACGTGCTTATGTATCTAAGAAAGTAATGGACGGCCGAAATATTTTTTGACGATTCCTTGGTTATTACTACATATTTTGTCATGACATCTTTATGTACGTATGTATGCGCGTATGTATTTATTTCGCATAACTCAAAAATGGTGCGCCGTAGAAGGTTAAAAATTTGTACATAGACTCGAAGTGCAGTCTAGTTGTGCACCTCTTATTTTGGTTCCAATGCATATTTTTAAAAAGTTTTTTTTTTGGGGGGGGGGATCAATTTTAATTTCAATGTAGACGTAGTGATGTCAGAATTTGGCTAACTTGGCAATATGTCTCCAAGCTTTCAATCGTCAAATTTTCTCCAACTTTGCTATATAACATCATTTAGCCTTCCTAGGCGGCTAAATGACCTAACGTTTGACCTAACGACCCTATGACGTTCAATTATATAACGTCATTTAACATGAATTTCTGTCAAATCACTTTTTTTGCACCGTTTCTTAGGGGTGTAATTATTCAAAGTGTTTTTCGTTCACCCTAAAACACGATTGTTTAGAATTTTTGTTTTTTATAAGTGCCATCTAGTTTTATACAATTTTAGATAGCAGCAGCCAATAAGAATATCACCTTTTTTTAACCTAAAATGTCTCCTTTTGTGTGTGTATTTTTTTCTTCTTATGGCAAAAGGTTCTGATAGAAAACTTTTTTTTTTACCATCGTAAATCCGTGAAATATATTACATGCTTCTCATATATGTTAAACTCACCATGCTATATTTAAAGTATTGCTGATATTACTATCAACTTCAGTCTATTGAATTAATTTATAAAAGTATTGATTGTGACATCATTTTGCTAAAACAGTTAAATCAGTTTTTATTAAGTGAAAAAAGTCATTAACTCCTAAACAATTGAAAAAAAAATGTCCGTGCTTTTATGTGTAAAGCTTGAAATTTATTTGTTGAACTTGAAAAGTTATATGTTAAAAGTTCCCTCCTTTCAAGAATATTTAAATAAGCATTTTTCTGCTCAAAAATAAGGTAACATCATTTATGTGTTATAACTTTAATGTATTGGCAAATTCACAACTTTTTGAAGCACCAAATGAAACAGGCACTGAGATAGTAACTGCCTTTTCTCAGTGAAAGTTGTCTAAACAAATTAATAAAACAGTGACGTGCTAAAGTCACCTTTAGAGCACATAAATTAAATCAACTACTATGGATTTAAAAGTTTACATTTTGAAACTGTCTTAGTTTTCTACTCTTAAGGCATCCATTTTGAGAATTTTACTGGACCAAATCCTATTCCACCAAAGAAGATTTCCAAGTGAAACCTTTATATTAAATAGTTTCAAAATGATATTTAATGATTTTCATGAAACATTTTAAGTCATTAGCTTTTATGCACCTATCGATTCTGGGATTTTGAAGCGTTTGGGGAGAAACAGGGAATTAATGATTTCAAAACAGTATCTTCAAACATTCATTAAACCTTTATACTAATATACTTTCTGAATAGATTACCTTATTTAATCGACTCCAAAGCCTGACTTGACGAGTGTTTTAAATTAAAGGTTGTTAAATTTATTATTATTTTTGGGCCTTGATGGTGTGAAATATATACGGTTTGATGTCAAAATATCTTTGGATAAATAGTGCTAATCGTAAAGTTTGGCTTTTAAGGATATGTGAAAAGTTGATGTGCATATAATCCGTTGTTAACATATTTTTTCACGGTTTGTGGATGCTATTTTCCCAAAAGACATTAGAACGTTTTTTTTTTTTTTCTTTTTTTTTTTTTTGAAAAAGTGTATAACAGTGAATTATCTTACTCAAAATTCTATAGTCGCACTAAACGAAATGTCTATGCATTTTAAAGCAAAAGAATGTCAAATTTCTTTAGTCTTCAGTTAGTAATAATTTCATTATAGGCCTTTTTTATGGCATAGTGACCATTAAAGAAAGACACTAATTGTTATAGAGTATGCATATATTTTTTCATTAGTTTAAAATAATAACCCTTAATGTGTTAATTACTGCAAGTAGTACATTTTCAATATGTTAGCTTTTAAAGACTGCCACTTGGTTTTGATGGAACAGATTTTATCCAATACTTAGTACATTTAGTATTTCTACAAACGATCGGTGTCGGTCACCATTTTCGTCCTTTAGGTGTACTATTCTTCCGTTAAAATATTAGAACGTTTGATAGAAAAAATAATACCGAACAAGACCACCACTTAAGAAAAAACGTTTTTAGAAAGAGAATGTAATCCAATAAAAGCTCAAGTCATTAGAGCTACGGCCATCTATTGAATTACAAAATATGGTGCATTTCCAAAGCCGCAAGAATTTTAAAAATTGTCTTCTTCTTCGAAGGGAAAATGAGCTTGTGCTTTTTCACAACGTCTTCAAGCTCACCAAAAGCGTTCAGCAGCAGAAAACACACATATCTCATTTACGCAATTATGCACACAGATATTTGGCGGGAAAAGAAAAAGAATGATTTCATTAGTCCTTCTCTGCTGCCTAGAATTTGTTTATTTTTTTATTCTTTGAAAGCTTTTTTCTCCTGAGTTCTTATTCCAAACGCGTTTGTACAGGTCTTAATTATTCATACATGGCTCCCGTGAAAAGAACGAAAAATTTTTAAGCGTTCTCTTGATGCTGAAATTTGATCCTGTTCCGTTTTTGCATTTTTAAATTTTCGTGGTTGTGTTTGAGCTGGAATTGAAGTTTTGAACTGCCACGCCTGAAAGAGTTTTGTGTCTTATAACTGGCAATTCTTTGTTTCATTGAAAATTAGATTAGCATTTTACTGTTAGTCTTTGCGTTTAATTTCTTTGTTTAAAAAACTAATGGTGTTAACAATTTTCTTATTTTTCTTTAATAATTTGTTGTTTAAAACAATTTGCTATTTTGAATATCTTACGAAAATTTTTAACAGCTAAATACAATATGTTGTAATGCATTAAAAGTACCATAAAATTGTACATTATCAAACATTTTTGCCTGGAACAAAATAATATTTGAGGCTGATTCAACAATTTTGAAACTTGAAAAAATTAAATCCTATATCGAGAAAATAAAATGCTGAATAATTGTAGGATTATATTAATTTCTGTCACGTATGTTAAAAATGCTATCTTTAAACAACAATGCAACAAATATTTGAAAACACATAAAAGGTTTTTAACATTGACTAAACCAGGCATTGATAATTGCGTTTCTTATATCCTGGGTAATTGGAAGAGTTTATTGTACGTAAATGAGTAAATAAAGAAACTAGCATGTACTATAGGAAAATTCTGAGTGCACTATACTTTGTGAGGGTTTCTTTTCTTTTCTTTCTTTTTTTTTATAGGTGTTATTCAAAGAACTTACTTTTTTTTAATTTATGCGTTAGTTATAATTTTACACGCAATGTCTATTAGGTCACGCATTTCTTTCTTGAAACATTTGTGGAAAATACAATTTCCAGAATACAATGCTTCAATACAAGAAATACACCGCCAGTTCAGTCAATTCTAGCCGATGACTGCAGTTTCGTGCTTATTAGCACTCATCAGCCCGGCATAAGAGTGACTGAGCTGGAAGTGGAAAACCTCTTAAGGAAGCCTATAGGGCCAAACAAACTAGTAGCAAATACAGAATTAGCACTGACCAGACGAGTGACCGAATCAATAGTTCGGTTCAACTTGAACATTGAAGGCAAGGCAGGTATAATCAGTAATTTACCACCCTATAGCCAGGGCTAAGGCAGAAATACATGAAATACACCACCAGCCCGGTCAATAACTGAATATACCTGCCTTGACTTCAATATTCAAGTTGAACCGAACCATTGTTTCGGTCACTCGTCTGGTCAGTGCTAATTCTGTATTTGCTACTAGTTTGTTTGGCACTCTAGGCTTCCTTAAGAGGTTTTCCACCTCCAGGTCAGTGACTCCTATGCCGGCTGATGAGTGCTAATAAGCACGAAACTGCAGTCCTCGGCTGGAATTGACTGAGCTGGCGGTATATTCCAAGTATTTCTGTCTTAGTTCTGGCTATAGGGCAGCAAATTACTGAAAATGCTTCCGTATTCTCTCGAACTTAAATAATTCGTTGGACGTATGAAATTAATTTATCGCATTCCCAGTTTTCTGTATTTGGGGGGAAAATCTATTACAATGTAAAAGTGGCGAATTTCTAATTGGTCTAGCTTTACTTTTCATCAATAAACTCATTACTTTTTGCATTGAAAAAGACGTTTCTTATAACGCCGAAATAAGTGTCTGCAGTAATCTGCAATTTGTGCTTTTTAACGTTGTTACTTACTTTACTTTTCAGCACAAAGGTGTTTATTTATCTTATTGTTAAGTGTTTAGCAGTGTTGTGTGCCGCGTTCTGTGATTGATCTATCTCACTCGATAGACAAGTTTAGTACTGCATAAATAAATAAATAAACAAATGTGAATTCAGCACAAGTTCCTTTATCCGAACTAACTGAAAACAAAGACAATCCAGACAAACAAAAATCAGGATAATTCGGATAATATGGGTAATAAGCAAAGCAAGTTCGTAAAAGATCAGATATTTCTTTCAGTACAGCTCATGCTAGGTGGATGTCAAATGCTCTTTAAGTACTCAAGATATAACTACTTTAGGGTCAGTTTCAGTTATCTAAAAGGGAGAGGAACTCTTTAAGAACATTATGTATTCCTCTTGTGCTCGAGTTCATGTTCAAACCTGCTTCCTCTCCCCGGAAGCTGTTAAAGCTCCCCATCCGGAATTTCTATTCATGCGTCAGCTGGTCAATTATCAGGATATTGGTACAGAAATCCGTAAAGTAACTCTTAAAAAAATGTCAAATCATAGCTTAAATTTGGCTCTCGAAACTATGGCTCTTTCGTTATTAGATGATATTATTCCAACCACGGTTCAGAGAATTATGACTCAAATTATGCTAGAAGCTGATAAACATTTTGTAATACCTGTTGCAAAATCTTTCTTTACCCGATTTTCTATGAGTTCCGATTTCCATAACAAAGGCTTCTACTTGGAAGGATGAATTTGTATATTAAAACAGGAATGGAAAAACTTGACAGAACAATTTTTGTGAATGATGCTGCAGAAAGAGGTGTAAAATTAATTCAGGAACACAATAATTTTCTCACAGAGGAAGAAAGCGGGGGAAAAAAAATGTTTCACACATCATTGCTGAAGACTGTAATATGGGTAATAAGCAAAGCAAGTTCGTACAAGATCAGATATTTCTTTCAGTACAGCGAAAAATGATGCTTTGTTTAAAAAAATACGTAAGGATTTTTAATCGCAAATTTACCATTTGTTGTTAAGTTGCAGTGATGTCCGAGTGTTACTTCAAACACATCATGTTTTTTATTAGATTAGTATAAGTTATTTTACAACTTACGCAGGAGTTCTGATCAAAATAAAGAACGAATTTTAGCGCATTTATAGCTTCGTTCTTGCAACTACAATTTTTTCAAAACCCTACGAATTTGATCCGGATAAAACAAAGACTCCGATAAGCGAGGGCCGGGTAAGTGACGTTCTCCAGTAAATGCACTGCCAAAAAAAAAAGTGCAACTTTACTCTGTAAATACGGTGGCAGCATTCTGCACTTTGTGTAACCTTATTCTGGCGGCTAGCTTCCTCCATAGCAATGGAGTAACTGGCGTAAAGTTATGATCATACACCAGTTTTATCAGTTGAGTTACTCCATTTCTATGGAGGCAGCTAAGCCGTCACTGTTTTACGGAGTATGGTTACACATTTTTTTACTGTGTTTATTAAATAAACGGTCAGTTACCATAGCATTTTCAGAACATATATAATATATGGGTTATTGAATAATTAATTTGTAATTTAACAAAAAAAAAATTGAACAAAACCTAATTTCTTTTTTTTTTCCTGAAAATCTCAATGCTTTGTTTTTAATTAGTTTTCCGCACTTCCTAATTGATACCAGTACAATCAAATTGCTGAGTTTTATTTGAAGATTTGTTTTGAAAAATATTAAGTATACAATAGGGTATTCGAAAAGGTAAACAAGCTGTATGGAAAAAAAATACTACTTTTGATTAAATATAAATAACATTTGATTCAAAATTCACTTTTGGATCATTCCATGTCAAGTGATCCAAAATTTGGGAAATTTTTTCCCTCACCCTTTTGTAAATTTGGCTCATCGATTTTACCCTTTGAGGTAATCAAAAGCCCAAATTTTTAGATTCTTATCTCTATTATTTTTTTTTATTTATGACACTTTGAGTTTTCGAAAAACCCTCTTTTTTCATGGATGCTTGAACATAAAATGGACGATAATTCAGCACCAAATATAGATAAAAATATTTGGAAAAAAGCATTTTAAAGTACATTAGTTACTGTTTAATAGAATATGCAACATGACTAATTTCAAAAAAAATTTAATTCAAAAAAATGAAATTTAAATTTTAACTTTAAATTTCTCAAAAAAGGTATTATGATTTTTTTTAAAAAAAATTCTCAAAAATGTTTGTGTATTTTATGTTTATTTGGGCAAAGTTTCAAGTTGGGATCTCAATGGGATCATATTTTTATGAATTTTTAAATGAAATTTGACTTATGAAATTTCAAAATGTAAAAAAATGAATAAATAAATAAATAAAAAACCAAAATGAATAGTAAACTTATTAAAAGTTGGTAAATGTTCTTCTTTAATGCAAGAACCCCCCCCCCCCCCCGCACCACCACGTTTATTATTATTATTTTTTTTTAAAACTATTTTCAAAATGTAAAAGTTAAATATATGAACAAAATAAAACAAAATAAATATAAAACATATTAAAAGCTTTTAAATGTTCTTCTTTAAACCAAGACGAAATACACCCCCCCCCCCCCCCACCCAGCCACACATACGGTTAACACTATACTAGTATCACGCCTCAACTAATGCTTTTTTTTTTTTTTTTTTCAAATCAAATGTTTCTTTTTCCATCCGAACTTCGCAAAGTGTACTTGATTAATTCACTATCTGATAAGGAAAGTTATGATTCATTTCATCCCCTACCCCTGCACCAACTTTCAATTTTGGAGGGAAGAAAGAAATAGTTTGCCCCAAGATCATAGCAAAATAGTAGTGCCCCCCCCCCCGTGTTGTTCCATTCTTTTCATTTTAAACTAAAAATAAATCTAAGTATCAGATCATATGTCTGTCCGCGTAAAAACAGTCTTTCTACAACATTTGGAGTACAGCTGTTTTTTTTCTTTTCTTTAATGCTAGTTTTCTTTTTAATTTCAGTTGTAAATGAGAGCAATGTAACGAGAGATCTACTTATACATATATTAAAAGCAGTAATAGATCAAACAAATTTTGCTAGTTTGAGCATAACCTTCCATGCTGTTATGTTTCATTCCAGATTGCCCCCCTCCCCCCTACCGTCCCACTTTCCGAAAGAAAAAAAAAGCTGCAAATGAGTAATTGTATTTATCTGTTAAAGTTATTCTGTCTTTAAATTTTTATGACTCCCCCAACCCCCATTTATAAGCCTTAGTCTCTACTGATGTTTAGCAGCGTGCGTCCTATTTTATTATGATTATAACTCTTACGTGCCAGCTTTTTTTTTTTTTTTAATACAGTTTTAAAAAAAAGGGAAAAAAGTGGTTGTGTGGAGAAGGAGGGGGGGGGGGGAACTAATCTACAAATTCATGTCAGCTCATTTCAAGCATAGTCATGATCAATTACTATTTACTAGACCATCCCCCGTAAGAGATTCCCATATTTAACTAGTTAGAATCTGAAAAATGTCATCATTTCATAAGTCAAATTTTATTAAAAATTCATAAAAATATGATCCCGTTGAGATCCCAACTTGAAACTTTGTACAAATAAAGATAAAATACACACACATTTTTAAGAATTTTTTATAGAAAATTCATTATACCTTTTCTGAGAAATTTAAATTTCATTTTTAAAAAAATAATTTTTTTTTTTAAATTAGTCGTATTGCATATCCTATTAAACAACAACTAATGTACTTTAAAATGCTTTTTACAAAATCTTTCTATCTATATTTGGTGCTGAGTTATCATCCATTTTATGTTCAATTATCCATGAAAAAAATAGGGTTTTTCGACAAATCAAAGGGTTATTAATAAAAAAATAATGGAGATAAAAATCTAAAAATTTTCACTTTTGATTACCTCGAAGGGTACAATTGATGAGCCAAATTTCAAACAAATACAAAAAGGTAAGGGAAAAACTTCGGATCACTTGACATGGAATGACCCGTTTTCAGTTGTTTAGAGTGGTCGCTTGATTAAAAAGAAAAGTTCAAAATTATTAACTAGCTCTTTGATTACTGAATCCAACATTTTGTTGTTTTATTTGATGATCTCTAAAACATTCTATTTAATGCTTCAATTGCTTAAACATTTTAAAACTGTTTAGATTGTTTTGGGAATAATTAAAACATTGAAGAATATTTTTAGCTTTTGAAAATATTACAATTTGTTTTTGATACACTTCTATTTAAAAGTTATTAATATTACATTCTAAAAGTTATTTTAGCTTGCATCAAATTCTACATTAAATAAGAAACAATATTCAGTAATTTTTTTTGTTGCTCTCTTATATATTGGAAAATAAATATTTTTTTGCATAGATTAAATTACCTTGACACAATATAGTTTTATACTGTTGTATATTTTACTGCAATCTTAGCATATGATTAAAATTTGAGCAAGTTCAAGGATTGGTTTATTCATTTTACTTGTACTTCATATTACCTATACTTTTCCCAGTTTATCTCCAATGTTTTCCTTTGCTATGTTTTCTATGATACTTGCTCTAAATTTCGCACTTTTTATTAAAAAGTCATTAATCAAAGCTATAGTACATTAAATGTAGTGTTTAATATGAACTAACGGTCATAGTCACCTGTGGATTCGAACCTCCGTCCAAACATCCAAGCTCCGATTGAAGCGTTTTAGTTTGCTGAAGAAAAATTCAAATTGCGGTCAGGGTGTTTGACTTGAACCGAATGGTAAATATGGCATTTAGAGTTAATTGCATGAACTCTGGTTTGTGGAATTTAATAAATGACTTTTAAAATATACCGTAAAATGAAATTTAAGCTGTTATCTGACTTCAAATGATTAAAAAGTGTTATTAAAAACAATTATATTTTTAAAAAAACGACATTTTTAATGTTTTGTATGAATGAAGAAGTTAAAAAACAGAATTATCCAAAACCCATTTTCTCTTTTAATTTTAAATTAGATCACGTACTTCCAAAGTTTGGAAAAATTACCCTAAGCAATCACGAGTTTATGTCTGTTTACTCTTCTAAATTCTTTATTCTTTCCAAAATCCTACTTTTCCCTGTTAGTTGCACGAAAATCTAATCTTGAGAATTAATTACATATTTACGAAAATTATCGCCAAAGACGATCAATCATCTGCCAAACTTGGGCACTGGTTTGAAATAACCGGGAAGAACTTTGTGGGAGGAAACAACGTGATCGCAAGGTAAAAATACTACGATGGTTTGATTTAAGTTGAAAATTCGTAACACCTTCTGCCATTTGAAAGTTATTTCAAAGTTCTGTATTCTTTATAAATTACCGTAAACATTATTATGGCATCAATTGTAGATATAAGCGTTCAAGAAAATTAGGATAAATATTTGCTCTTGGAATTTGATTTCTGAATCTCACAATGTTGTTCGTTTTAAAAATGCGTTTGATTAAACTCAATGCATTTGAGTTATCTTGCTCTTCTTAGACCTTACTTTTCTGAATGCTATACAACCTTGGACATAATTGAATAAAAGACATAGCAGTATTTAGAACCATTGTAGCTTTACAATGATGAGAGATAAATTATTGTGTACTGTTCATTAGAGATAAATAACTTAAAAAAACTTTAGTGGTGGCGCTATTTTTTAACTCACTTCCCTAATTAGAACACTAAATTCAGTAAAATATGAAAGCGGCACTTTAGATTAGTTCCTTGTTGATTGTTCAAATTAGTGAATTACGTCCAGAATTTATTAGTTATTACTTTCTTCTATATCTAATACATTGAACAACGTATTGAATTCGCGAACAATTTCAAATTTTGAATATCGATGTTTTGTTAGTATGTTAAATCCATTTTGATTATTTTTGGAAATTATATGTCTGTGTGACCAATTTTTTGTAGCCACTAGAGCTGTAGAATTACTGCATGAAATCGATAAAAAAAATTGGTATTTATTTAATTACTTTTGGGATCCAACTCCTCATGCCAGCTTGGGAAGCAGTCAAGCATTTTCTCATCTGTGTTGACTGCTTTGTCTCATGTGATTGCAAAAATTCCTGCATGCGAGGAGCCAGACCAAACCTGGTATTCAAGTCAACCTACACAGAAACATGCGCTAGTTCATTTTTGGTGCCAATTACTCTGAGGGGTTATGACTTTCATCATCGTTTGTGGGAGTTATCAACTTAACTAATTAGTCAAATGATGAATGAATAATGAATTGGATTTAAGTTTTTTCACTTTCGATCGACACAAGAACGGCAAAGACTGAAGAGTTTAGCAATTTTTTTTTAAATGGAAAATTTTCAAGTATTCCGTTAAGCTGGGTGACATCTTTGTTGGACTTCTGCAGATAGTAGTTAAAAATTCTATTTACTATTCTTTTGCAATTTTGGGGAAGAAATGGTACTTTCATTTAAAATACTAATACCAATCGAAAGAACGAATGTTTCTTCGCACGATAGAATTTTTTTGGAACTTCCAAGTTGGATAACAAGGGAATCATTTTCTCACAATCTCAGTCGATTGGTAGCGATATCATAGGTTGCAGAGGATCGGAGAAATTTCAGGGCTCTAAACTTTTTAAGTGATATCAGTTTCAATTTGTTACAAAGAAATTATGTAAATACAAAAACAAAGCTTTTATATAAATTTTCAATTTTTTCAATTAATTTTGCTTTTGCGATTATCAAAACCTAGTAGTTGCAATTATGCGCAATATACAAAGTATTTATAAAGAGGATATACATAGAAGAAAGTTTCGTGTTGGGCACATCAAACTATTTTTTTTTTTTTTTGGTGTTCATAAAGGAAAATGTATTTGTTGTTGTTGTTGTTGTGTTCGTAATGAAGTAATACGGAAGGATTGGTGCCGTTGCCTCGAAAGGTTGGGCTTCTTTATTAACAGATAAGACAACACAAGAAAGATTTACAGCACATAGAGAGGAAATAACGCCCAGGGCACCGGCGGGAATCGAACCCGCAACCTCCGGCATAAGAAGCGAAGCTTCTACCATAGAGCTACGGAGACCCCAAATGTAATTGTTTTATGGTGTTAGTTATTTCGACTTAATTTATTTTAGATTTTTCTTAGTTCAACCTTTCTTTGAAATGAAATATTGTAAAAGTAAGTTTTGAATAAATTTGAAAGGATTTTGTACCAGCAAATTTTTATTTCCAATGGAATGGCATAACGGCAAAGCATAATAGAGCAGTAAAACAACTTACAAAAAAGAGAAATTGAAGCAAGAAATTTGCCAAAACATATAGTGCAGCACATGTTCAAAATTGTCACGTATATATATATATATATATATATATATATATATATATATATATATATATATATATATATATATATATATATATATATATATATATATATATCTTAGCAGATTATATTATATATTCCCAACCTACATATATTCATAAACTTATTGGTTTAGGACTTCGGATTAGGTTTAGTGTACTAAACTTAGCTGTGATAAGTTCGTTTTGGTGTCCATCTTCTCCATTTGAAAAACTATTTGCGTCTCAACTGAGAGGTGGCGTTTTTGAGACATTGAAAGAAAAAATGAATTTATTTAACTCTCGTTGAGATTTTTGCTATACATGATAAAAAGAGTTTTTCTGACGCAGAAAAACTCTGTGCTTGGCACAACCTTTTTTTTTATAGAATACACGGGCATGTTTCAGTTGTGATATATCTAACGGGAAGATTTAAGCAAAAAATTAACTGCCGGATTTCGTGAGAAGCCGTTGTCTATTATTAAACGATTTATGTGCAAAAACATCAGCTCATGGATAAGTATCTCCTTTGGGATAGTAATAATTAAAAAAAAAAAGAACTTATCTAACTTTTGTTGGAAGTTTTTTCTTTACAATATAAAGATAACACTTCTTGTGACTTAGATAAATTCCGGGTACGGCCCAAACAATGATTTTACAGTTATATTTCAGTTGTGGCTTATGTACCTAGAAGATAAAAGCAAAAACTGATTTCCGGATTCCGCGATAAGCCACCGTCTATCCACACATCGAGGAAAAACAAAAGGTGCCGGACTGTGAAAATTCATTGATCTCGTATGTAACGACCCGGAATTCTTTTTCATTAGCATCCCCAAGTCTCATCGTTCCAAGGAGCCTCGGAAGAGTCATCTAAGTTTCTTGACTCTTTATCCTCCCTCCTTCTCCATATGACGGCATATCGATTATGCGTTTGACTTGATTGCGAAGGGTGGAGAGAGCAGACCTCCGCACTCATTTAAGCCCCTAACCTGTTTGCAGAGTATTAAAGCAATGATTGCAATTAATTCTTTAAGTGTTCGTGCGTGAAGTTTCAGTGTAGTTATCTTCACACATAATATGTTTCGACACTAATTTTTTATGGCCCTTTCTCCATTAACTTTTGTTTCATCGATGAATAGCAAATAAGGTTCTGTATCTTCAGAATAAATGATTCAATGGAAAAGATATAACATGTTGAGGACAGAGTGTTTATAACTTTTAATTATTCATTGTTGTTTTTTTCTTTCTTTAAAGTAAATTTTGTGGATCGTAAATCAACATACAAATAACCAGACTACATGAACTTATAAAGTTAAATAATTAATTTTGTGCTTGAAAATATAATGTGCTAGATATAATTGCACAAAGTTGCAGATTACTGCAGACACGTGTTTCGGGGTGCAAGTTTCCCCTTTTTCAGTGAAAAATAAATGAGCGTATGGTTAAAAAAACCCGGCAAAAGAGATAAAATTTGGCTTTTGTCAAATGTGTTTTCATCCATAAGCTCACTTATTTTACATTGAAAGAAAGGTACCTTGTGGCCAAAGAACACGTGTCAGCAGAAATCTACAATTTTGCGCAATGATTTTTTCTTATTTTACATGAACTTGTTTGATTTCAAAAATAGTTTTTAATGTGGTAGTAAAGTTATTTCGTACAACTATTTGTAACACCTGGTTTTTATGTGATACTTTTACATCCTTACGTGATAATATTTTGAATGTAGGAAAAGTGAAGTTCTCGATATATTTTGGTTCTACTAAAGCAATGATTGTAATTCGGTGGTGGTGCGTGAATTTTTAATGGGGTAATCTAATTTGCAGATAATGTAGTACGGCGATCATTTTTATCGCCCTTTTGTTTCGGAAAATAAGGTTTTTTATTCTGTATTTTTAGAGTAAATAAATAAATAGATGGAAAATATTTGATACGTTAAGAAAAGATTAATAACTATCGATTTAGGATTAAAGTTAATCCTTAGGTTAGATTATACTGCCCTTTACCATTTTAAAATAGTCTTCTTGTCCGAATAAACGTTTAAAACATGTAACCTCAATTTTCTGTATCCATCCTTGCTTAAAAATATTTTTAAATATGCGAAAAAGGAAATGTTCTTGTTATATATATGTTGTACTAAACTAAAACTATGATTGCAATTCATTTCTTAAGATGTTCGTGATCTTCTCACATAATATGTTTCAACACTAATTTTTATGGCATTGTCTCCATTAATTTTTGTTTCATGGATGAATAGCAAATCAGTTTCTGTATTTCTAGAATAAATTAATAAGTGGAAAATATATACCACGGTAAGGAAAGATAAATTTGACTTTTAAATTTGTTCCTTAGCGTCAGACAAGTTCCGAAATTGCTATTTTTCGCTTTTTTATTGCACTGTATGTTTTGGTTCAAGGATAACATTTTAAAAAATGAAACCTATGCTGCCAAAGAAAGGTTAAAAGAAATTATTTTTGCATTTTTTTTTAAATTTAAACTGGTATCAAAGAACACTTAATTCTTTTTAGTATATTAATAACGTTATAATTTTTTGTACAAGAGAGAAAATAAAAGGTTTTTAAAAATGTTCACGGCTACTTAAAATGAAATATATACAGGATGTTTGTTACGTTTTGCGTTGATAACGAATATTAATTTAAAAAACAAAACAAACTACTCTATATCTATACATTTGTTTTTAATTTTCTTATTTTGATCTTTATCACATGAAGTTTTTCCCTATTTGTACAATAATAGCTCAAGGCATGCAGGTGGCGCTAACATCGATAACTGAGAATTAAGTAGATGAAAGGAAAAATTCCAAAGGGCACATGGAGCCCCTCCCCCTCCCAAAATGCCATTAATGTATAACCTATTCTGGCAGTTTAAATCCAATATAAGGTCTGTTATGACCTTATATGGATGTAAACTTCCCCAGACGGTAGACTCTGACTGCCCTAGTTCCTGGCCAGAATTTAAAAATTGTCATAATCTTCACAGATCTACGAAATGTACACACCCAACCGGTGTGAAAAAAATGTTTTACAATAACGATCGAAATAATAATAATAATAATAATAATTACGGTTAAAATTGAAGTAGTTATATTTTTTAAAATTTTATGATATTTCTTTATCCGTGCATAACTTTATGAACACCTGATACATTGATCTAATCATTCTATTTCAAATGATTAAATGAGAAAGGATACAAAACAGGATTCTCATACACGCTAATTTATTTATTTAATTTTTTTGAAACAATAGTACTATTTTTTTTGTTTAAACTTGTATCAGAAAAGAACATTAATATTTTCTACAACAAATAACGCAATCATTTTTAGTAAGAAATAAAAACTATTACATTTTCAAAATTTTCCACGCAGCTTAAAAAGAAACATATATATATCGAGCCCATTTATTCTGAAATAATGTAGAGAAAAAAGAAGCAAAGATCGGAAAATATTTTTATACGAAAGTTTTAAATCTTGTGAAAAAGTCATTACCGGATAGAAAGTCTCAGCTAAATTCAGACTCTACAAAACCGTTGTACCGTTAAAAGTAATTTGCGGCGAACCTGAGACTATAATTGGCTAAAATTTTCTTCTCTCTGTTGTAAGTTATGAGATATGGTTTAAAAACATTAGGTTAAAATTAGCTCGCGCCAGAGGGTCGATCTCATCCAAATGGCTTTTCCGGGAGAGGTCATTTCGCTTTGGTCATGTGGAAATAGCTGTAGAATATCGTGTTCAGCTTGTCTCTAGCTTTGACGAAAGTAGCTGTGGATTTATGTTACTTATTTTCGTCACTGTATATGTCTAATATTTTTAAGGTATAGTTATTAAAAAAAAATCTGCTTCCTCGACCTCATATTAGTAGCTATGATGGGATATGTTTACTAATTATTGATACTGATAATTTTATGATTTTGTTTTGAAGATTTTTTCAAATTTCATGGTTTCTAGTGCTATGCTACTAAGTACCTACATTTAGGTACGAAGCATTCCTTGCTTAAATCAGTAAGAAATAAGTTTCAAAAAATCAGTGTTTGATCACTATTAACTTCTTCCCGCTTTAGCCCGTCATGATCGTGGACTGAAATTTTGTCTCCTATTTCTGGTGCCCGTTATATTTCCTGTAAGAGCGTACAAAGTTTAAGCAAAAAAAAAAAAAGAATACCTATATTGTGAACTCAACTATATTTATATAATTTCCATGAAGAAAAATATTGGCTCTTTCATGACCATTTTCTTGAAAATAATAAGATCGTTAAGGGGTTTAGCCACGCCCCATTTTGTGAGAACTTTACCACCAGTATACCAGAGAGGTTAGTTTGTTTTCCAATGAATTCAATATTTATTGCTAGAACATAGTTTTATACGATTGCTAGGAAAGGTCGTTGAAAAATAGGGTCTGGATAAAGTGCGCGTAGACACTGGTCTTGAAATTAACTTGCAAATACTCGGAACGAAACTGTTATTAATTGATAGAATAGCACCCTAAAATCTCTGAAAACTCCTTAAATCATATTATAAAATTATCAGGCTTAGTATTTCTTACAAAAGTATTCACATGACATGAAGCAACTAATTTGGAACTAAAATGTCGATCTAAGTGTCGCGACAAATTCGAGACGTACGAAGTCGTTTATTTTTTCATCTTTACTCCGCAACATTTTTCAAAACCTACCAATTTTTCATTTTCTCCGCTTTATTTTCAATTGAGTTAAATTTCTACTAAAACAAGTATTTTTTAAATATTGTTACTGGAACTAAAGATCGTCTTTGTAGCTCGCAATAATGTACTAGGGTACATAGAAATTTGTTGTTACGAATAAGCCTTTATAGTAAATTAGCTAGTTAGTATATTCAGCTGGAAATTTGTCTATTTTGCTTGTGAAGTAGAGGTTCCAATCCCGCAATTCCGATCCAGAATCCCGCGAGATCCCGAATGATATTTAGCGAGTTTATCCCGAGAGATTGAGAGCGAAAATCCCGCGGTATTTCTAATCCCGCAAATATTTTCCATGAAAACGTTTTCCAATTTTTACCGTCCATAAAACGAATGATTTTACATTTGTATCATCTTAAGTTTTCATCACCTTCCTGTATAACTGCAAGAAAATCTAGCTTCATATGATGAAATGTAGATTTACCATTTAAGAAAACAATTAAAATGGAGTATATTTTTCTGAGAATGAATTGGTCTTCTCATTCGAGGTTTTAGTATTCATCGTTCCCAGCAAATGCGAAAACGTGTAAAAAATGTAAGCTTTTTTGAAAACCATTACTAATACATTGAAACCAGAAGATTGGGCTTTGGAAGAAATGGACCCTACTCATAGTTTTTCAACGGTCCCTTTAACTTTTCGTGTGCGGGCATTTTCATCTGCTATTTCGTGTTACAAGTGCTAAGGGAATTCGTTTTATGTAACAATAACCGTACTTTATGTATATCGTGCATAAATAATGCAGAGAAAAGGATAAATAAAAAGAATGTCAGTTTTCATCATATTTCTGACGAGCCAAGACGTTTAAAATTAGAGACGTACGATTACAAAGAGAGTATTTCGTACCAAATGAAACGTTCATCGTTCTTCTACGACATTTCTTCTTAAAAAGTTCGAAAGCCCTCATTTTGAAATAGAAAGAAAAGTTTATAAACCGGAAAAGCACCTGTGGTATCACTTGCAGGAGAATCATGTTTTCGTCTGCTACACCACCCACAGTACCGTGTAATAGTGTGGTACTGTGGTAATACCCGCTGTGATGTCAGGTGAATATCGTCTATTGAGAAAGTGCATTACAGAGTGCAAAATCCGCTGAAGTAGCCTGAATGCAAATGTTCGAACAATTCTGTATTTTTTTTTAATCTATACTCTGTAACCTGTGGAAAGTGCCTGCCGGTGTCTTTGTCACCGTAAAGCTAACAGTATAAATGTGGGTGGTACTTAAAATTGCGTTGGATGATTTAGTTGAGCATTCTTCAATAATCGGCATGACAAAAGAGGTGACAAAAACTTGGTTTAAACATAGATGACTCGCATGACAGTGCAATAAGTTAAGCTGCTCAAGTTTTTTGATCGTTTCTTTAAAGTGAGAGGCAAATTTTGCGAAGTTATTCAAAAACTTTTATTAAAACTGCGATCCAATCAGCGTTCACGCAATACGAATGAATCAAATGCACTGATGCAATGACCAACTTTAATGAAGCATCAGGGCGAAGTTAAATTGGATAGACATACACAAATCAAACAGCTATCGTTTTTGTCTGAAATTTGAAGTTCATAAACAAAATCCGCTAGCATAACCTCCGTAAGAATAGATAAATCTATTTTAAAAAGTGGTGTGAAGTTTATGTTGATTCTTCGCTAAATGTTCACTATTATTTAATCTCTGTAGAATCAACTGCAATATAGTTACATCGCACGTTTTCATCAAGCCCATTATTTTTTGCGCAAAAATCTTTTTCCGTGTCATATAGGAACAATGCTTTGCTACGACGCATTGGACTTTTTTGTAGCACATTTTTACGTATCAAACGATAGTCGCTAATAGAGATGTGGCTTTGTAGAATGGCTACAATGAATTGGTGTACGGAATTTGAGATAACTACACTGTAAAAAAAATCCGTAAAATTTACAGAAAAAAACTGTCAGCCAGGACGCCAGTTTTTTTCCGTTTATTTTACAGAAATCTTCCGTATTTTTATTATTTATTCAAGCTGATTTATTATTTTATGAAGATTAAAAAATGAAACTATACTTTCATAAATCCATTTCAATATTTACTATACTACTACGAAATACATGTATACAAAGGTAAATTTCCGAATATGCCTCTGTAACAGATGACAAAAAAACATAATAATAAAATATTGATTAGAATGCAATGAAATGGAAGTTGCAAACGATTTAAGACTTACTCGCTTTAAATAAATATTAGATAAAAAACTCGAGCACGAGAACGAAAATCCAAACACGCGGACGAAATTTCGAAGATTCGAAGAAAAACAAAGTATAACCGGTTACAGATTCAAAAAAACAGAGAAATCCTGTATTTTATTACGAACAGTTTTTTTCTGTAAAAAATACGGATAACTTCTTCAAAATTTACAGTTTTTTTTACAGTGTACTAATTCATGTAACAAAAGCAGTTCTTCCTAAAAATCAAAACTTTTTCTATTTGACATACAACTTTTAGAAGAATAAAGTCAACCCCACGGGATCGACTCCTTACAGTCCCCGAAATCCCGCGGAACTGGGATTTTCACGAGAACCTTGCATGAATAAACCATTACACGAAATAAATTGCTTCAAATTTAGGTCAAAGGTAAAAGTTGTTTGCTCGAAAACGTGTTCTTTTTATGATTTCAGCGGGCAAAACCGAGCTGCTCCCTGTCTCTGGATGGCATTAAAACATTTTAGGGTTCATATGTGGGTGTACGTCAGTTCTAATGGGCACGATTCTTGCACTGTTGGTTCCTTGAAGGTAACAGATTACTCCATGAAGTTTGATAATGGGGATCATAAGCAAAATAAATATTGTTAGAAGACTTTCTTTTATTATGTTAACTGTAGTTACTGCACATTGCCTCTGCAACTGCAAACTGCAGTAATGTTGTGTAATTCGTTCAACTATGTCAGCTGATTAACCATTGTTCATATTAACACGAAAAAATACTTATACACTGATTATTTTTTCTATTTGTCAGTTTTTCGAATTATATTTAACATTTTGTGTCTAAAATACATTTCTTATTGTCGTTACTTAACAATATGTCAATAATTTGGAAATTATTTTATAGAATGTAAATATTTTTAATTATTTCTTTTCTGATTGAAGATAATTTTAAAAATTCGGCGTCGTAGTATTTTTTGGAATGATTTGTTTAGGTAACATCCTGTCTGAGCTTTTCTTTCAAATGATAGTTTAAAACTTTTAATCCTAGTAGAAAATTTCATTTTACATTAGCATTTAATTTTAAAATTTGAAACTTTTTTTAATCAGATCATCATATTGGTGAACTTAGGTCGGCAGGAAAATATTTTAAATAATTGTTGGTAAAGAGCCTATTTCGTTTTTGAATTTGTTTGTTTCTTTTCTTTTTTTTTTTTTTTGAACCTGAACAGCTAGCTTTCGTTTCTGAAGTATTGTATTAACGTGCAATTCATGTAATAAGGCTACAATTTGACTTTATTTCTTACAGTTATATAATTATAACTTATATAAAAATAAATGTAAACGACCATTACATTTTATAGAAAGTGTCTATCTGTAAAAAGTTTAGCTCTTTAAGAAATAGTACCTTTTGAAAGTTAAAGTTACCCTCATTAAAACTTATTTTTCTCAATTTTTATTAAGATTCTTCTAATTGCTGTAACCAATTTATAAAACTATCAACGTTTTTAAGTTCAGTCCAATCATTCTTAGAGACGAGTGAATAAACACTTTTTGATCAAAACACTTCATTCTAAAAGTTTTCAAAACACTTTGCAAAATTTAACCTCAAGTTGAAATATTTATTGGATTATATTATTTTAAATAAATTGCTATTTTTCTGCAAAACACTATGCTTTTTAACTACAGGTTTTTTACTGGAGGCTACTTTATAAACACGTGACCTTAATTAGTTAAAGATTTAACTTTTTTAGCATCATTTTTATACAAAACTGTTCGTTCCTTTTTTAAAGAGTCTATTTTTTAAAATAACACTGCATCAATAAACCCCAGGTTTTTCTCACAATGATGATTAATCCTCTTGATACTAATTTTCAACGTCAGCGGTTGAATTGTAATGTCGCAAATCATGAAAGATTTAGAAAAATAAATGTTTCATACTAAAACTTGTTCTTTCCTAAGAGATCTATCCGTATATATGATGTGAACTACATAATAAATATCGTGCAAAAACTTGCACATTGCGTAGATATTTAGTTTTTTAGAGAAAAATTCTCTTGAAATCTTGTTAACATTATAGTCACGTTGAAGTTGTACAAAGAGCAATGATATTATTAAACACGTGCTTCTAGGTTTTAAGGGACACTTTTTACTTCCTTTTACGAAGTATAATAAGTATTGTATTCGTGAAAAAAATTTCACCCAAAATCGGCCTTAATTTCCATTTTGCTCGCTCCCGAATGAATATTGAGTTTTTTTTTTTTTTTTTCAACCCGACTACACGAGGATATTTGTTTGAGAACGTATAGACACCCGAAATATCCATTTTGACAATCCCCGAATTAATTACAAGAGTTTTATCGTGACGTCCATATGTATGTGTGTATGTGCGTAAGTATCTCGAATAACTCAAAAACGGTATAGCCTAGAAAGTTGAAATTTGGTACGTAGACTCCTTTTGGGTTCTAGTAGCGCACCTCTCCTTCTGGTTGCATTCAGATGTTTCAAAGTGGTTCTTTTGCCTATTTTTGGATGGAAATCACTGTGAATTTCTATGCAAACTCAAGTGGTGTTGTAATTTGGCAAACACTTGGTGATATATCGCGATAATTTTTGTCGCCAAAATTTTTCGCCAAATTGGTGACAAATTTGACGGATATTTTAAATTTAAATCTGATTTCATTTTGGTCACTATTGGCGATATTTACCATGAATCGCAGTAATATGTCCAATATCGGGAAATATTATCTGTATTAAAGGTTTTTTTTTTGTTTCAGTTTTCAACAAACTTGTGGTAAAAATATTTAAAGTGTTTCTTTGCTTACCCTAAAGCACTATTATCATTAAATATGCGTAAAAAGAAGTCATATGAGGCACAAATCAGCTCGTTTGAGCTTACTGTTGAAAACCAGCTGATATTTTTGTACTTAAAGTGGACTCTTTGTAGCCCCGAAACAAGTCTCTGAAATTGGCTATCTGTGTGATTGCATCGTTGTTATAGTGTATTTTACTTGCTGTTGCTTATTTTTCTTAAATAAAAAGTGTAATGAAAAAGTAATTCCGGTTTATTGTTTGAAAATCATCAGTAAAACTTAAAAAAAAGATAAAAGAGAAAAAATTTCAAAAAACATATTTAATTTTTTTTTTTTTTTTTTTTGGCCTTTGTTAAAGGTGTTTGGAGATTAAATGCTTGAGTTATCTGGAGAGATCCCTAATGCTCGGTATTCAAAGGTGAAAAAATTCTCTAAATTGTAGCTTCTTTAAAATCCCTCATTTAACTGCACTCCCCCTCCCTTTGAACCTTTAGAAAGAAACCTAATAAAGTCATTTATGGAGAAAAGCCTTACCGCTCGAAAAACATATGGGATAAAATGCTAACGAAATTAAATGAATCACGTAATAAAAAGAAAAATAACAAAAAATGCACTTGCCATTCCAAACGCATTCTACGTTGTTTTAAACTCTTGGAACACGAAAACTCTCTCATCTGGCTCATTTCCAAAGCTGTTAAGAGTGGAGTTGAGATGGATATTGGTTGTTTGTAGTGGATGATGAAAATACGATACGGGGTGAACAAGGCTGTTCAACAAAAGCAGGAGTTGATAAAATAGGAAAAGAGCCGACTAATTAAAAAATACCTTCATTAGATGATTGGAATTCTTGAAGTAATTTTGTTTTACTTTTTCTAACTTTTTGTTATCCTGAGATTTATTCATTAGTCTCCAAGAGATAAAACGGCTTTAAATTAAGTAAGGCATCAAGCTTATGGTTTTTAAATCACTTAAAAATTTTTTTTTTTCGTTCTTTGTAATGTCATTTTGCTTTCTTTTCTTTCATGATAGATTAGCTATTTATCTGAACCAATAAAGAGCTGGCGTGGAAAAGGTTTAGTCACTTAAACCTCTTTTTAGTTTTTTTTTTTTTTTGAGTATAAGCTTGTAAGACATTTTTATTATATTTTTATGTTCTTTCAACTATTAACCAAAGGGAAAATTGCTTCATCAAGAACTAATATATATAAGAGGGTCAAGCTACTTTGTTTCCTTTTGATCTAAAAGGTTTTTAAAGCACTTTTTTAGGTTAAAAATAACTGTGTTTTTTACCCTGGTTTTGTTTTTGTAATTTGAAAACAATTAAGTACCGACATAGACTTTATTTCATAAAACTATTGCATATGATTTGCAGCCAGATTCCTTGCCTAGTGGTCAGAGGAGTCTGACTATGACAGGAGGTCCCGGGTTCGAATCACGGCTTGGGCATGAATGTACTTTCTCTCTCCTGTCCTTGTCCTCTCTTTGCGTGAATGTGATGTTGTGCTGTGAATGGTTGCCTACTCTATAAATTGGGTAGTTATGGCATGTGTGTACCGTATAAATTGGACTTTACACCAACATTAAGGGGTAAACTCCCAGCTGGGCTGACGCCCAGCACGGGGACCTTCCCCGGCGCAATAAGCACCAAGACCGTCCGTGGCTTAGATGACTATCGACCGTCTCACTCAGCCATGCGGGTGACCCGCTACGCGGACCCCCGGACGGTGGAACCTAAGGCTTCCAGCTAAGTGGTGGGGGTGTGTGCGGAGAAAAGTTAGAAAAGTGAAGCAGCGCACCTCAAATTGCCAGCCGAGCTTGCACACAACAACAGCAACATATAATTTGCAATAAATATTCCCCTATTTATATTCTATGTTTTAGTTTTTTATTGTATTTTTTTCTTCTAGAGATGACAATTAAAATTCGCTTTTGTGAGGTTTACTCAATTTATTCCTTCGATTTAAACAAATACCATATTTTGCGAGCCTCAAAGATCAAAAAGAATTAAATATTCTATCTCTGAAATCAGTCCTTTCTTTTTTAGCAATTACTTCGAAGCACACTGAAAGTCAAATGACATTGAATCTTAAATCGATTTGAAATAATATTAGCTAAATGCCCCAGCTCGTTAGGAACTTTTTTATTTGCTATATTATACGTCAGTAGGACAGCTAATTGATGAAAACATTCGTTTCCATACCAATCTATTAAAAATATATTTTGGACGTAGAAGATTTGCTTTCCCAGAGTGTGCTAAAAGTGACTTTCCAAGTCCGTTACATGGAATATTTTATTTATTCCCAAAGTCTTCTGGAAGCAGTAGTAAAGGGGACGTATCAAATATCATGAGTTAAGATCCGTAAAATGGGCTGAAAAAGGCTTTAAATGGCTATAAATCTTATTCCAATTCTTTTATGTTTTTACACAATATTTACCCATAATAAGTAAACCTTCATATTATTAGCATTTATGAAACGAATGGACAGGCTTCAATTTCTAGCAAAATAATTGCAGAAGCCCTATAGTCCTCAAAACTCATTTTCGCACATAAGTATTCGTTCGTTCAAAATGTTGAAAAAATGTGCTTTAGCTCAGCTCCCTTGAGCTCCCATACACATTAAGCCCTCCTTACGGCTAAGATGAGTCACGTCGATTATTTTCAAAATATCACCATTGTCAATGCTCAAGCTTAAAAGGGAGAAAATATCGCACACTGTAGTCGTATTGCATTAAATCAGCATTAAGTCGAAGATATTTTTAAAAGAAAATAATTCTTTGTGTATGTTGAATAAAAGACATTGGGCTGTATTTTATCTGTTGTGTTAGATGCAGTAAATTTTCTACGAATTCTGACAATTGTAATATTTGTTTTTAATCATTTTATTTCTTCAAATCTCAAAAATGATTTTATGACCCTTGTTATTACATTTTATGGTACATCAATAAAATATTGCTTTTTCAAGAAACTTTTGACCTCTTCAGACGTCGTAGCATCTCTCTGAGAGACATTCCTTCATTCCTTCTTAACGACTCATTTTCCAAACGATTCTTATCACAAAGAACGAAGGGTAAAATTCCCACTGAGGCTATGTAAACAAATCGATGACAAAGCAAATGTTCAGCGGTCGCTATTTATTTGCTTTTGTTTCGCTGAGAGCAAGATAACGCATTAGCGGAGTTAAGTTGTTATCGCTTCCCTTTCCGGTTGTGGCTCACTACTGTGTTAGGTTTCCGAGTGGAGGCGCATTTAAATGATCAAACGATTTTGTGGAAGTGATAGGAGGCTCGCAGATGTGGGAAATAATGGGGGGTGAAGGATTATTTTAGGAATTTTATTGGGAATGGGAAGAAGCGCTTTTGGATGAGGAAGGAAAATGGTGAAGACATTGTACTGAAGAAATGAAAATTGATTTTGATTACAGTTCTGTGATTATTTTGTTGCGAGTCTGATGTACCTCCTCCTCCTCGAAAAAATAAAATTAACAAAGCAAATGTGAAAAAGTTTTGATTTAAATATGTGTTTAGGAAGCAAAAGAATTGTAATATATTAGTATGTTTTTGCAACAATACTTTTTGTTACAGCGATTGGCAACAATGCTGCAATCCATTAATTGATATTTTGAATCTGGACTTGTAACAAAATGAGTAGTAGCATTATTAAAGTTTTAGTTTTCAATAGCGATGTTACTTTATTGTGCATATAAAGCAAGACTAAGTTTCAAATATTTTAAAATGGTGTTTCTGGTGAAACAAGACGGTGAATGTCACATTCGTTTGTTTCATTTCTCTGTTTATTATGATTATTTATTTAGTATTTTGGCTCTATTCTCCAATATTCTCCCATTTTTCGTCTCGCTTTATTTAGTTTTATAAGGTTCCGAAATAATCTGTTAAACTTTCCGTCACAAAGCGAAACCAAATCAGCCGTCGTTAAAAACTCAACATTAAAATTATTACCTTTTTTGGAGAGGTAGAGCGGAAATAGTTTTTTCCAGAAGTTTTTGGATGATTTTTGCGAAAGTATCAAGATTTAGTTTTCATCGGATTTGCAGCATTCAAGCTGAAGTCAGGTTTGGACTGACCTCTTTAAAGTAGAAAATATTTTTATCGATTTGACTTATGAGTCTTAAAATTTTTCCTTTTGATTCCACATTGCTTTTGGATTTTAATGCAACGAACTACCTAATTATCGCGAGATAAAACTTTTAGCTTCTTGAATTATTGGATGCATGGGTACCTATTTGGATGAATAAACCCTTTTGACCATCCTTTAAAACGTGAAAAAAGTATCATTTAAATGTTTGTAAAATATCAAAGCTAGAGCGCACTTAGGTTTTAAGCATAAATTTTTCTCCTTATTTGTTTTGTTTTTTTCCCTTTACTTTCACATTCCAATTATTTTAGGGTGTCCAATTGCACTAAGCTTTACGCCATGGTATTGCGTCATGTTGTTTAATATTGCGAAGTAATTCTGCAGAATATGGGAAATTGATCGTTTTCCAAAACTAATTCTAAAACTAGCATTTTTTTTTTTTAAGTGAAATGTTTTTCTCATAAGCTTTTCATTTTGAAAGATATATTATTTTAAAAATTTGTAATATAATAAAAATAAGTTCTTTAAAAACACATTAAATTTTCTATTGAACTGTTATAGTTCTTAAATTACGAAATTTGTAAAAAGATTTTCGGTTGGCATAATAAAAGTTAAAATTCTAAAAGTAATGAATTACATTATCTTAATAAGGGATGCTCTTTTTAAACACTATGTTCTTGAAGAAGCAGCATAGCTATTAAGAACTACTTTGCAAATTTTGGGACTGAAGTTATGCGTCGTATATCTAGTTTTCTTTAAAGAAAATAAAAATTAATCCCATTAACGCATATATTTCTGGAAAAAAACTGTAACTCTTTGAAAACTTTCAGAAACTTTAAATTATCAAAGGAAACAACAAAATCGATTGCGCCAGGTCCCTAAATATTTTCAGTAATTCTTTCCTGTAATTTGAATCCAGTCTACGCAACGCACCGTGCGCTTTTTTCTTGTATAACAATCTCAATTTTATATGAGTTTTGGTTAACTGTAATAAAATTTGCGCTTACGGAATGTGCAAAAATATCCTACTTTTCACACTTCAAAAACAAAAAGGTTTTTTTTTTTAAATAAAATATTTTTCATGCACTGCTTTTTTGCCCTTTCTTAAAAAAAATGTTATGAGATTTCACAAACAATAATACTAATTGTTTCTACAACACAGTCAATTTTCTACTTAACTGCTGCAGCAGTAAAATTACAAAGTTTTAAGAGATTTTTGGTTGACATTGTATCTTCTAAAAGATCAAGTGACTTGCAGAAACTTGATAACAACTATTCTTCTTAAACTACGTGCTCTTGAACAAGTTATATACCTATCAAGAACTACTTTACCTTAGTTCGGGACAAAAATTCTCCGTTGTATTTCTAATCATCTTTCGAGAAAACAAAAATAAATCCAATTAAGGGATATATTTCTGGAAGAAACTTATACAGCTTGTAAACTTTCAGATATCTTAAATTATCAAAGAAAACAACAAAATCGATTTTTCCAAGCCCCAGAACATTCTCAATATTTCTTTCCTGTAATTCAAATCTAGTTGAAGTTCATTAACCAGCGCACCGTGCGCTGTTTTCCTGCGTAACAAGCTCAATTCTGTACGAGTTTCGGTTAACTACAGCGAAACAAATTTCTCCCAAGAGCTATTGAGATTTCGATCCGTTTATGCACTGTGGGCTTGTTTACATAAGGATGGAATTTTGCAGCTGAGTTCGTGCGTAAAGCCACGTTTCCCTTTCGCTTAACAAACCGGAGTTCATTCAAAATAATTGTTTGCTGGGAACGGGATGCCTTATTAGTACTTTTCAGTGCGTTTGTACTTCGCGTTTAAAACATGAGCTTTGCTAATGAGGGGTTGAACTCAAAAATTGGATTCAGTTGATAAGTTAGTTTCCATAACTCGAGATGGATATTAATCCCATGCTTGTACATCGCTAATGGCAGGAAACATTTTCTGTTTTTTCTTTTTTTTTTTTTTTTTTTTTTTTTTTTTTGTTAGAAGTAAGATTGTTTCATTTACCTTTTGTCTGTATTTTCTAAAATTTTCTCCAAATAGTCTAAGAAAAACATATTTGTTAAAAAAGAAGTCGCAAACCAATATCTAGGTTGAGTTTTTTTTTTAAATTACTGTTAAACCTGCCTTGCTAAATACTTTAAGCGTCTATTATGAAACTTTGGTCTCTTGAGTTACGGTATCGAGAGCGGTTTCAAAAAAGGAAAAACATGGATTTTTTAATCACTTTTTTTTCTGATTTAATTAGGACTTCAAAATGTATCACAACTAATCTTCAAGTTAAAAGACTTTCACTAAAAATAGCTTATACACAGTCTGGCTTAAATAGTTTTTATTGCTGTGGGAGTATTTTTAGATTATATTATGTTACTAGTGGTACCCACACGGCTTTGCCCGTAATGGAAAAATTAAAAGGTCTTTTGGTTTGCCTGTATATTTACAAATGTATGGTGAATTTTCATACCAATTGGCTTGTACCCATGTTACGGTTCCACGTTATGATAATTTCGCATCTTGCCAATTAGCTTGTGCCCATGTTACGGTTCCACGTTATGATAATTTCGTAATTTACTCGTCCATCTTATGATAATTTTGTTCTTATAATTGTAATAGAAAAAAACCACATCGAATTTTCGAAAAATCGCTTCGAGGTGCACACCCCTAAGCTACAGATTAACTTTGTGCCAAATTTCATGAAAATCAGCCGAACGGTCTAGGCACTATGCGCGTCACAGAGATCCTGACAGACAGAGATACTTTTAGCTTTATTATTAGTAAAGATTACATCCCAACAACAAAATAGGCATTTGATGTCTTCACGGTGCATTTATATGTTCTAAATATCAGAGTTCCCTTTGACAGTTACTAATGGAAGAACTGTTTGAGCCTGGTGCTTAAAAGTTTTGTACGATCCATTATGACTCTAAAATTCGACTACTAAGAGAATGCTTTCAGGATCCTGTTATATGCTTAGTTGTGAAACGAATTTCTTTATCCCTTTGTGCCACAAAAAAAAACACGCTTTGTTTTTTTTTTTTTTTTCATTGCGTTTGTGGTCTTTTAAATCTTTACTACATCCTAAGAAAGTCACGAAACCTTTTTGAATATATGGGGCAGCTGCGTAAAACCACTACGCAACTATCTCTTTAATTTCTGAACATATCACATACTTTCCCGAATGGATAAGAAAAGTTTTTATACGTAAGTCTCGTATTTTCAGAAAACAATTGTTTATTCAAAATAGGTTTTTTTACAGTGCAATTAATTGTATATGATTTTTACCTCGATTGTTAACTCTCAACATCGTACTATCAAAAACCAATATTCTTTGTTATTTCACATGAAACAACCACGAAGACCATAATTTGTTAACTCAAGCCGTATTTACAAACGCTAAAAATAGGGCATATAGAACTATTTTATACGTAAAAACTTCTATATAAACCATATTACTAAACTTTATCACAAAATTGTCAACATTGAAATGAAGGCCTTCGATATTTAACCTTCGAAATATACATAACGGCTTTCACAGTTCAGTACGTACTAACATGCACTCAAGTGCATGTTTATATATCATTCTGCTCATGCAATTCTTTTAAGATTATTTTTACAATGTCATGTTGTCTCAATCATTGTATATGTATATAAAATATTGAAAATTCTGAATTTTTTTTTCTTTATTTTCTTGGTGAGTTTACGTTACTTGGGATGTTTATTTATTAAGTAAGAGGTTTTTCTTGTCCTTTATTTACAGCTTTTCTTTATAACTTCACTCGGTTCGAATTAATATGCGTTGGAAAATTTTTTATGAAACTTTCTAAGTTAAATAAGATATTTATTTATTTATTCATTGAGAATTTTATCATAAAAGGTTTTAGAATGGACATAATTTTTAGACATTGCTATTAAGAAATAGTGGTAGCCTAGGAGAAAAAACTAGTTTGATTCTGTAGCCAATGAATTTGTGCATTTGACGAATAAACATTTTAGGATATTTATTTTTGATATACATTTTTATGTAACGCAGTTGTATAAGCAAATCAGTGTGTTGTTATTTTCTTTCGTTTTTCTGGTAATATGACATAATATTTTACACTAAGCTCTTTCAAAAACCTACTTAATTCCCTAAATCGAAAGTACCAATTTCATAGAAAATATCCCAAAACTTCTGAAATTGACTATTATTTAAAACGATACAATATATAAAGTATAATTAGTAAACAAATATAAAATCAACTCTATCTCACTGTAAAACTGATTTTTTAAACGATAAATTAAAAAAGTAAGATAACACAACCCCTCTCTCCATGCGTATTAGTTTCAAGAATTAGGCAAGCGCTGGTTTCCATTTCATTTCTGATCCTCATCCAGGTCTTTTCCCTAAAGGATTTTAGTATATGACATGTTTCGGTACTTTCCCATTTTCTATGTATCCCCAAAGGCTTTCCTTTTTAATCTATTTCCTTTCCAATTAAGGCAGGGATATTTTCTCCTTTCTTATTTCTCTTTCTTCATTTTGATGTAATCTTTTGCGGCTCTAAGAATTCGAAAAAGAGAAGAAGTTTAATATTTGTAATCAACTTCGATCTTTTCATTTTTCGTTTAAACTTTATTATTTAATTCGAACTACATTTCAACAGACGATGTTTAATTTGGCAAAATTTAATTTATTTTGCCGTGTTTTCATTAAAATACTGTTTGAAGTAAATATTATTTTTGTTTATTTAGTATTTATTTCCAATCTTGTAATTTATAGTTAGGTTTAGTCGGTATTTCTCCATTACCGCTTCTTTTTCTGTAAGCAAGTTTTCATATAGTTAATATAGCCACAATGTGTTAATTATACAATGAAAAATGAAATTTTTAGTAAGCCGCCTGTATTTAGCAAACGCTATTAATTCAGTAGCTACTATTTTTTTGTTATTCGTAACTACATAATTTAAGACTTGTTTCCATTATTATACTTATAAAGTAATCTTAAAGCACCGAGCTAAAGGTGGCGCTTAGAGAACAGCAATAATATATAGGCATGTTGCAACATTGAAAATGCTCATTCAAAAGAAAAAAATAACAGAGTACACATTACTTTAATCATCAATTTTCGTTAAAAAAATTTAAAAAAAAAATCATCAATTTTCGTTAAAAAAAAAATAATCAACAATTTTCGTTAAAAAAAAAATAAAAAAATCTGAGCATGCACATGAAGTATTTTTAAAATCAAATGATAAGTGAAATCATGAAATAAAGCGAAGGATAGTTTATTGTTATAGGAAATATGTATCAACCAGAAAGAAATAGTTTATAACCCGACAATTCTGAAATACTTATGTTTTTTTTTTCATTTGAACGTACTTGAATTTAAATCAGCATAATAGTCTTACTGGTTGTCAGCTGTGGAGATTAATTTAAATGTCCCATTCAGTCTTACGCAATTTTGCTATTGTTTGTTTTTATTTTAGACGTTAAACTCTTATACTTCAAGTTATACTTGTTGCAGAAAATTGCATTCATTTACTGTTAATAACATTATTTATCTTGGTATCTTGTTGATGAAAGACTTAAAGATTTAAAAATTGTTAAAAAGTATTTAAAATATTTTTCCCGCCGATCAATCAGTAAAATTTGGGCGATTATGAATAATCGACAAAGCGCCCTATTATAGCCGATTACTCTGATTACTGAATATTAATCGGTAGGTTCATCCCTAGTAATTTTACTACTTCAAAAAATCGTAAAAAACTACATAAGAAAGATGTTTAAAATTTCACATTAGTTAGATATAAATGCAGTCGAAATCTTATAACATGTTTGTTCGTTATTGCGAGCACTCGTTATAACCGAGTGCTCGTAAAAACGAGTTTGAAAAAGATCAAAAAATTCATTATATAGTTGCTTTTTTTCTTTTTTTTAATCTCTGTTTCTTGTGTCATTGTTTTTGAGGCATCACAAATAAAAAAAAAAGGCTGTCATTGCTTGTTCTCAAAATTTATTATTTATTACTAACTTTTGGTTGACTTCAAAATATTAAAGAAAATTTCCCAAAAAAGAATAAACTTAGTTGGAAATCAACAGAAGTTTTATTAATCACAGATATATCACTTGCTTTAAGCGGAGTTAGCTCGTTAAAAGTAAATTGTGCTCCCATAGATTTTACTTCGTACCAATCAAGTTTCTCTGATTTCCTCGCTAAATCCATGTTCTCGTTAAATCAGGGCTCGTTATAAAAGAATTCAACTGTACCATGTTTATCGACTTGCTTTGGAGAGCAAATTTTCTCAAAAAGAGATGTCATAGAAAAGATAGCGACATACTCAGTTTGGACGCCCAAGCTTGAGTGCCAAAACGATGACAGTTAGCTGATTTTTGTTTTCTAACACTGGTTTGATTTTAAATTTGATTTAAAAAAAATTGTGTGCTAAAAAACGTATGTTGTTTACAACTGCGTACTCTAACAATTACTCCATGCCCCTAAGGGTGGAGCACCCCACAAATTAGAAACCACTAATTTAATGAAGGGACACCTCTAAATAAGGGACACTTTTCCGGACCCAGTCCCTTTGAATAGGAACCTCCATGGGTTTACCTCTGATTAAGGGACACTCTATTTAAGGGACAGCCACAGAGAAAAATCAGTGTATAACTGCCTAAGAAATATTTATTTATTTTTTTGTTTCCAATGGGGCTGTATAGGAGACCCACCTCAAGAGGCGTCTGGGCCATAACCAGACCTAGTGCGCTCCCCAACAATGCATCAGTCTTTCATGTGTCACCATTAAAGCGCTGATGCATGACACAGTAGTAGTTTTTTTTTTTTTTTTTGACGCCCAGTTTCCACCAGATGGAGGCACTTGGACTCTCTTTTGTTGCGAAATTGTATCAGGAATTTAATTTAGCCGAGGGATATTCTAAGCCAAACGAATACCCAAGGGATCTTTTACATGTCGCATAATCATACGACATTGGCGCTTATGATTTTCTGCATCTTGAAAATCCACCGACTTACCACCTAGGGCAGGCCAGAACCCGGATCCACAGACTTAGAAGGCCATTGCCTAACCATCACGCCACCAGCCGGTCATATTTAATTTATTGAAATATAGGTTCTTGTTTTGTTTAAAAATTAACTGATAAAAGCTTGTTTTCACATTAACATACGAAGAAACGCGTAAGTATTTTAATATTATTGCTGAGACTCCAAATCAAGCTTTTCCCTCTTAGGAATTTATTCATATGGGCACTGCTCTGACGGATAGTGCATTGCCCATGACAAACCTTTAAAATAAAACTTGAAATGTAATCATGCTGTTATACTGAATTGCATTGTAAGTTACATGATCTCAAACAAATCATTCAGCAAATTCCTTCAAAATAATAACAAATCTAAATTTTAATCAAATTTTAATTTTTAAACTTTTTTTTTTAATTTGAATAATTTTGAATTTTTTTTCAATATGTTAAAACATTCTCGATATTTATTCTTAAATGATAATAATTTATAATAATTATGATACTGTAATCGTTACGTACATTGCATGCATCAATTCATTTACCTCTGAACAAGGGTCAGATCTATTTAAGGGACAAAAAGTCTAGTCCCCTTTCTGTCTCTTATTGAGAGGATTTACTGTATATTGGTTTTTACAAAACAGCAGTATTCCTTTTCAAATATAATTAATAACCAATGAAAAAATATGTTCTTAAAAACTACGATCACCACAGTTTAGAGATATAAAATATTTTCCTTTCTCTCTATTTCTAATTTAGTTTCAGCCTATAAAAGAAAAGTGCAGAAACATTTCAACAAAAAAATGTATGCTCTTTACAATAAATCGGAATAATAAATTTGTTTATACGAAAAAGATGAAATTTATCATCCCAATGCGTTCCTAAATTACTTATCATTTCAATATTTTTTCGTAGAATATTTGTTCAAATAGTAACACATTGTGAAAGTAATTTTTGCTGCTTGGTTGTAGTTAAACACCACAACCATAAAAACTAAAAAAATGATATAAAGAAAGAAAAAGCTCATAAACCAAATGTGAGATTACAGTTACAGCGCTTTCTCCGACAAATGGGAGGAGGGGGAGGCCGGCATTTGATCCACCCTCCCCTTTTTCCAACGAGTTTCTGCCTCTCTAAATGGCGACCTATAAAAAGGATTTCGCCTCGTCAGTCAAAATATCGACTCATCGTCCCAAGGTAGAGAGTAGTCTGACACCAAATATTATTGAACATAACCGCGGGCGAATATTTTCCGCGTTATTGAAACGTCGGATGCGAAAAAATAAGTGACGTTGGGTGCTTTTTATGGCACTTGTATCGGCTCGGCCTGGGAAGAAGTGTGTGGATGAAGTAAGAAGTGGCGTGCTAGTAGTAATAATAATAACCCCAAAACTGTAATAATAATACTTCGTGGGCTTCTTTGAAAAGTTTATTTTATAGAGGGAGTTCTGCTTTCTCCTTTAAGTTCTAAGGATTATTTTTGAAATGACCTGTCTTGTGTTTTTTCGTTGAGTGATAGCGATCATTGGACTGTGTTCAGATTTAAAAAAGGACTTTCAATTGCTTTCATTCGTTTTTATTTTGTCTCAATGCATAGCAACGAGGGAACTGAAGTGAACTGAAGTGATGTAGTATTTTTATTCAGTTCTTTTTAATAATTCATATCTTAAAGGAAGGTATGTTTTTTAAAAATATTTTGACTTAGAAGAATGCTTTTTTTTAATTTACTGTTCATAAATATTGCTGGCTACTATTTATTTGCTTAATATATTTTGCTAAAGCATTTTTACCGAACTTATTGAGCAATCACGATTGCTTATTGCTTTCATTTGACTGTTTTTGACGTTCCTTTGATTTTTCCCCCTGCCACCCTCTGCACCATCACCGTGGACAGGCGGGCTCCTCACGATGCTGCACCTATAGCGAAAGCCATCTCCAGGTTGCATCCATGTCCTACACACACGCGCATACATACACAACTACACACACACGCGCGCGCACATACACACAAACACATACACACATACACCTATACACATACACCTATACACACATACACCTATACACACATACACCTACACACACATACACATACACACACAAACACACATGCATACATACACACACATACACACAACTACCCACACATTCATGCCTGCACACAGACACAAACACATATCCCGACATACACACAACTACTCACACATTCCTGCCTGCACACAAGCACAAACACATATGCCTACACACACATACACATACCCCCCCCACACACCCATACACATACCCAACCTCACTTATGCCAGCACACAGACATAAACACACATACCCCGTACACACAAACACCCCCCCCCCCACACACACAAACACACATGCCTACATACACACACTCGTGATTGCGAAAAACATAATTTGAATTCAAGATGTCAAAATTCAGATTAATTTTTTTTTATTTATTTATCCACATTTAGAAAGATATGTATCTGATAAGATACTGTTACAAATTCTGTAAATAGTAATTATTTTTGTGATTAATTTGTCGTAATCTAGATAAATTTGGCGTTTATAAAATTATCTCTCATCTAGAATTATTGTAGTAACGAAACCTGTAAATAGTTTCTTGTAATGAATATACAGCCCCCGTACATTTGGCTGAAGTATACGGTGCCCCTATTTTTCATTGATAAGGTTTGTGAATGAATGAAAAGAAAATAGAAGGAAACTTAGGGAATCTTGTGGAATATTTGAGAGGTCTCTTTCGATGTCTATAAATAGCCGTGCCGCATGGTAAAAAGTTATTCTCGATTGAGAAGTTGTACTGAGAGTGTATTAGCTCTGTTTATTGCGAGGCATTTCGCTGTGTTGTTTTGCGTATTGGGATGTAAATACGTGTGTAACCTTTGAGTTTACGGTGTTGATTGATATTTGCTTAATTGCTGATGATTAATTTAGCAGTTGTTAACGATCTTTCATGTATATAGTGTAAATAAATCTCCTGTGGTTTTCTCAAGAACTGTGTGTCGTCATTTAAAGAAAGTTGGAAGTCGCACCGGATACGTAACAATACATTTTTTTTTTAAAGTATGATAGTTTAATTTCAGAACCCAAAAGAAGTTGCACGCGTAATGTACGACACCATCAACGTGATGCGCGTCCATTTATATTCGTACATTACCATCCATGTGTCTAGATTATTGCATTACTACACTGCAAAATGAAATTGCCTCAGTATTGAAAACTTCTAGGAAACTAGCTTTCTATAAATAAAGCTCTAGATTAGCAGTTGCCAATCGCCAACGGGCGACCATTTCAATTCAAATGGCTGCTCAAAAATCAAGTCTTAGTCCCCAACAGTGATGACCATCTGCTTTTTTTTCGTGAAAATTAATATTGTTTATTGCACTACAACAACACGTTTCCAATCCTGAAACGTTCAGCGCGTCAGTCGACTAAACCTAGGGAACGTAATTTGGAGCGAACTCCCTTAAGGTTATGTATTTTTTGTGCTGAAAATATGTTTTTTTGAAAAGGCAACGACTGGTAGCAGTGGCTACTATTCGAAATTTCTTGTCTACAGTTTTATCTATTAAGGATTCTTGTAACGATACCGCTTCTTAATTAACGGTTACTTAAAAATAATGTCAATTGTTCCTAGAAACTTGAAGACTAGTTTAATTGACATTTTCTGGTCGTATTGCACTTTGTTTTTACAATGCACAAGACCCTATTGTTAGATTTTTGTTATCAAACATTACAAACATTTATTTTTTATTTCATTTTATTCATTTTTTTTTTACTTTTAGAAGGTTTTTTTTATTTTTTTTTTTTTTTTAAATAACTTTTCAGTAAGCTGCTTAGACACTCAACATTTCAACTGCGTGTGAAACATATTCACCATATTTGGCCATTCACAAGATGGAATCAGATACGATGCTTGAGACAAAGCAGAATTGGATATTTATTTACTGCAAAATAACGAAAATAAAGCAAAATGTGCAGTATATCGTTTTTTTTTCCTGTAATGTTTTTTTTTTTTAAATAACTTCTTATTCTGACAAAAAAAAAAAAACTGGTGTTAGCTCTGAATTTAAAAAAATGAGTCTGGATAATAAGGTTGCCTGAATACACATGGGTTTTATATTTTGTGTAATATATATATATATATATATATATATATATATATATATATATACAATATGAATCAGAAAACTAAATTAACTCAGCAATGTAATAAAATTTAACGTTGCTGTTCGATTTTCCTAAACTCTGATTAAAATTTAACTTCATGGTGTTGTACAATGAAACTATCTCGAACCATTAAATTTAAACACAATAGACCTAATGAGCTATTTTCCTCTTTTTTCACCATTTTTTCATTGGGACAATGTTTTTGGCTCCTCGTTGTCCCGTTGCGCTTGTCAAATTTTAATACCAAATTGCACACGTTTCGTAAGAGTGATATATTTGTAAATATTATATTGGCGAATGTTTCGAAAAGATTTTTATACTCGCTTTTTGTCAAAGGATTCCATCAACAATTGATCGCACTTTAAAGCTGATGTTTCTTGATTTCATGACCGGGAACCCGATTCCAAGTAATGACGTCAACCACGCCGTTCTGATTAGATGAACGATAACATCCTGGGCACTTTTAGAACACAGTTGCTAAAAATAGAGACGCTATTTCAACAAAACAATGATAATATAACACATTGAAGAGTATTGCTTGAGCAAAAATTTCTCCTTTTGAGAGACTTTTAAGAGCTCATCTTTTAATTCAGAAATCAATAGTTGACAGTGTTTAATTTAAATTATGGTACAAGCTTAGCTTATGTACTTATTTATTATTTCTGAAAGTTTACATATTGAAAGAAATTCAGACACATGTTAAAGTAAAAACGCACCTGCATTTTCTGCCTAAAAGTAGCCTAATATGCACTAAAGAAACCCTTGAAACACATTTTGTGTGGTGTTCATACCTTTGCATTGAATAAACACAGAATTTAATAAAAGTTGGTAAACAAGTGGTTTTGTTTTTAACTTTTTTTTTAATAAAAGGCTTTGATACTTACTATGAAAATTGCATGAGGCTTAATATTTTATGTTACGTGGAGAAAAATAATGATATTACCCAATAACATTTTATCTATGGAGACATTAAAAAAACATGGAAAATGAAATTGTGTTAAAAAATATGATTTATTTAGTTTGTGCATTTTCCCCTACGACTACAACTTAGTTTTCGCTGCTGAGATAGCTTTGTGTACCATTGGTTAAGAGCAGCAGTGAACCAAAAAATGAAAAAAAAAAAAAAAAAAAAAAAAAAACTACATTCTTTTTTACTAATACTGAGACCACTTGCCACTTGTTACCTCAAAATACTGAAATGGACCGAAAAATGTGCGTGATATGCTTTTAGTACTATTCACGCAACGTTGAAGAAAGCATTCTAGTCATTGTGGCAAATTTTTACAGTTGCTTTTCAAAAATATTAACATTACTCGTGTTCAAGCTTTGTGTCTTTAAAAAAGACAAGGTGTTTACTGGTAAATTGAAATAAAATATTTGAGTACTTAGTTGGCAAAATAGACAAAACTTAGCTTCAGAGCAAGCTCAGTTTCTGAACAACAAATAAAATAACCAAAAAAAAAAAAAAAACATGTGGGGGAAAATGTGTTTTATTTTTACCAAGCATTTTCACATGATAAAATAGGCAACGCAGGGGAGAAATCAGATAAGCTTTCACTGACCTCTGCGGAGAAACATCTGATAAGCGGGTGAAAAAATAAAGAGTTTCCACCATATGTAACCGTTACTTTATGTCTTTTCTTATGCTTGAACATAAGCAATGATGGAAAACATCATCAATGTTGCAAGAGCTAAGGGGGCGTTACATAAAGTTCGTTTTCATTACTATAGGACTATTTTTAGAGCAGCCTTCTTTACTCAGTCCCTTTGTATATGTATTGTTCAGTGTCGTCAGCAGGGCCGCAGAGAGCCAAGGTGAGCCCCTTGTCAGGTTTTTTACCGCCTCCACCCTCACCAACCCCAAAATAAAAAGAAAAAAAAGAAAAAAACAAGGGAGAAAAAAAAGAAATGAAACAAAACTGCTTACTAGAAGAGAATTAACTCCATTTTAAGTACTACAGCAGTACCAAAGTAGTAAATTTAGCAATACCAAAATTGTTAATTTCACTTTATCTCTACACTTTCGCTTATTTCGGTGTTCTTTTTTCCCTTTTCTTTATTCCTTTCTTTTTTTCTCTTTCTTTTTTCTTACTTTTTTTGCGTCATTGGCACCGGGCCCCCTCAAGACCCGGGGCCCTAGTTTCCGACTACGCTAACATGTTCTCTCGTCGGGCCTGGTCGTGAGTACTGTTTGAAGTTTCTTGTATATAAAGTAACGGGCAAAATTATCGAAAGCTATGTGTCACGTGGAGACTAAATGGAACAAATTCTACAGTATTATCGATAAAAATAAGTTTTTGAGATTTTCGAATAATAGCGTTTTTGATTCCGTACTTAAAGTAGGAAAAAGTTGGAATTTGACGTTTACTTCTTGATTTATTTTCAGCGAAAGATAAGTAAGCAAATTTTCAAACTAAAACTAAAAAACAATATGTATAACAAAAATGCAAACAAAAGAGAAATACAATTTTTGCAGTTAATCTGCCTTTTTGTCTTTGCACTGCATTTTTCTTCTCATGGCAGAGTATTGGTAGTTCGTCTACAAAAACGCTTTTGAATTTCTATTTAAAAAAACAAAAAACAAAGAAGAGTTGCTCAATCTTGGAGTGTATGTTTCTTCACTGTTTATTATATCCTAAATTCTTGTTACTCAAAAATTGAAATAACGATATTATTTATGTTAGAAATATTTTATCTGTACTCTTAATTCCAAAGTAAAGAAAAAAAGTCTGAAGCAAAAAGTGAGAGACGATACTTTTCATCCTCTTCTTTTTATACATGCAAATAACTCGAATGTTTCACCATCTGATGAAACATTTTCTAACTTAATGCCCCCAGCGGAGTCGAAAAAGACCTGACGTAACCGTGACGGATACTTGGTTGAAGAAAGATGAACATTTTTTTGAATGCCTAGGAACAAAGACGATGAAAGAAAAAAGAAGATGGCATAAAGAAAAGAAAAGAAGTAGAAAAAAAATCCGACTCCGCAGGTGAACGTGCTAACAGGCAGCATTTTCTATGTGGCCTGACATACCCCACAATCTCTGTGATGTCAGACGATTGATGCGTTTTTGATTCGCCCTCCCACCATCTTTCCGTTCTTTTTTACGACTCCCTGCTGTGCCTTTGAAGGGGTATGTGGAGATGATACGGAGAGGCGATAATTCTTTTCGGTATTTGCATCAAAGTGTGTTATGGTTTCAATTTTTATGTAACAGAAATAGCTTCATTAGATAATTTTAAAGTAGATAACGGCAAAATTTTCTGATTTTGTTAAAATTTTTAAAAATAAATATTGTTACAAATTTTTTAGATAGTTATCAGTTTTATGTGTTTTTTTTTATTAATTTGTTGCAATCTTGTTTAAACTGGCTTTTATTTCGTTGATTTTCATTCAAAATTACGTAGTTTATGAAGCCTTACCTGTTAGCAATATGGCAAGCTTTTTGTGTATTTAATATTGAAATATATGGGCTTGGTGAGAATTAAGTGAGCTATCACCAAGTTCGCATCATTTTTCACTCCGAATTTGGCCAAAATTTGTCAAATGTCGCCAAGCTTCGGGATATTTGACAACTTTTAGATCATTGTAAATTTTTCTTGAAATTTCTCGTGCTTTCCTATGCAAGATTATAAAAAACGCTCGCTATGCATCGAGAGTAAGTTGTCAGTTAACTGTAAACAAGGTTCGTACGGATCATGGAAATCCTGGAAAGTCATGGAAAAAAAATTAGCGAATTTCAGACCTGGAAAAGGCATGGAAATTTGAAATTTTCGTTCAAAGTCATGGGAAATTATTTAAAGTCATTAAAAAATGTCCTGGGCCAAGAGAAAGTAACAGTTGCTAAAAGATCATCAGAAATATTGAGTGATTTAACAGTCTTACATATTAAAACTGGAAAATTGAATGATCCCAAAAACAATTCTGAATTTTGAAATCTCATTACATCCACTTCTGTAGCAGCCGCTCGTCTTTTTTTGCAATGTGATTTTACTGCTTGGACATCACTCGTTTTGCATTTACCATTATTTTCAAGACTTATTTTATTCTGTAGTAGGGAACTTGCACATTCTTGATTTTGCCACGCCCACTTAAAAAATGCAATTCAATTGCATCCGAGTTTGTTTCCATCACTCGTAAAAACTTTATTACTAAATTTATCAGAGTTGATCTCAATTTGTTGAAAGTTTTAGAAATTGAAGATCTTTAGTCAGGTGATAAAACACAGAAATAGGAGAATTCTAATACTCTAAAACAGTACTGCCCAACATAAGGCCCGTAGAACTAATCCATGCGACCCACTGCTACGTTCAATGTCAGGAATCAAACCCTATGTTCAGGAATTTCTGAACCTATTAATTTATATGCATTTGAAAATGTGCAAATAAGTAAACAAGTACATTTGAATCAGAAGATTTATTCGCTACTGAATATTTTACTTTCTTTTTTTTAAATATAAATATTTGGTTTAGAAACATGAATTTACTGAAGAATGGCTTTTCTTTAATGACCCAAAGTACTGTCAAGCTATGTGTATGCTTAAGTGCACTGCTGATGCTAAAAGGCAACCTTTGAAGCAAATTTATTGAAACTTAGTTAATGACTCATTCAACCTTTGTCCCATTCATTATCATTTTACCTGTTTATAAAGATTATTAGACATTTAAGCACCGTTATATTTCATTCACTGTAGTTTCACTAAATTTACCAAAAGTTATATGATGAAGACAAATAAGAAAAGTATAGTTTTTAGGTGTACACTGATATTTTTTCAATCACAAGTAAGTGTTTCGATGAGGTAGAAGCATTCACGTAGAAGTTTCGCTAATGCTCATTTCCAAAAAAATTTCCAGTTTGAAATTAAATAGTACTATTCTCTTCATGTAACAAGGTCATGAAATGTTTTTATGTAGTCATGAAAAAGTCTTGGGAAAAGTCATGGAATTTTTTAATCCGAATCGATTATGAACCCTGTGTAAATATGTGAAGAGCACTGTTCTTTGTATCCGTAGAAATGTTATTAGTGCTTTGATTTTTGCCGGTGCGTTTCGGTTGTATTGTGAAGTAAATACGTGCTTAGCGTTATGCTTACGCTGATGAATGACATCTAAAAGGTGGTACTGTAGTTGTAAAATAAATTTGCTGCTTTCATAAAAGAAGAAGTCACCACTTGTCAAGATACCTGAAGTTGACCAGTTACTCGACCGATGCATCGGTGTCGATGGTTCAAAAATTTAGCCATTGGCATCAGCGGCCGATGCTAACTTGGAGAAAACATCGGCCCATCGGCCTTGGAAACTATCTGAATGCCGATGTATCGCCGATGTCTTTCGAAAAAAAGGGATGCAAAATCTAGGTTTTTTACCTATTTGTTACTGCATATTTAAAAGTAAGTGTAGCATATTTCCCGAAATCGGACACCAATGAGAACAACACTAGTTTTTGAATTCGAAAATATGCCGAGAATCGGATCACCACCGGAATTTTCACAACAGAAAAGACATTCTTCAAACTCTCACTTTGATAACAGTTTTAAGAATTTCATGCTCTGAAATTGAAATAACTACAGTATGTATCAGCATGTTAGTGAAGCAGTTTTTTACAGAAAACGAGGCTCAAATTTGGGGGGTCTTTCCAATGTTGTGGGGCAAAATTTTTTTTAAATTTTCTTTCCGAACAGAAATGAAAAACCTCGATATTTCCCCGGTTTTAGTTTGCTTCATTTAACCTAACACTAAATAAATAAGTAGACAGGTAATCTGTAAACTTAATTGAAGAGTAACTGAAGTATAAGCTCAATTACAAGACTAGTGCGGGAAACGCCAAATTCAGGGTTTGTATAGTGATTAAAATCCCTAAAAAGTCATTATTTTTCTTTCTCACTTTTTAAGGCCTACAAAAAAAATCTATTTTTTTCACTGAAATCCTTATTAATACTTTTATAGCTATTTATCTTAAAAAGTGGTTGCATGCTTCAGTTTTAGTTTCACGGTAGATTTTTTAAATTTTTCTTTGAATAAAAAACCAATAATTTTAGGAATTAACAAAAAAAAAGAAAAGAAATAGATTTCCTTTAATTTTACATTTAATTCCCTCCCCTCCCCCGATTACATTGTACGAATATTATTAAGAAAATCATTTCTCCACAGCTATTAAGGTGAGCGACTAAAGAAAGTGAAATTAAGAAATTTAATTAAGTGAATTCTAATATTATTAAATGTTTAATGTTCAAAAACTTATATAAATGCTTTTGTTCCTTCAAATCAATTATATCTCTCAGATTCCTTTTAACTCATTCAGCCAAAAAGTAATTATCCACTTTTAATGACATTTAACAATATGTAGCATACTCAGTAAGTATATTCAAGTTCAGTATGATGCTAAAAAGCTCTGCAGTTGGTGTAACAGATGCTGTGTTATAGTGTGTATATAGAACTGGTTTTTGTGATGTAATGAATATTAGTTATGGAGACACTCATAAGTGAAAGTTTTGTTTGAAACTTGGATTTATTACTATTATTATTATTTAATATTCAGTTTGTATTTCAAACCATATTGGAACCGTTAGGGGAAGAGATAGAATTTAGGCACCCCTTTATGGCAACTCCAAATACGCAATTTCAGGCGGTATTTGATAATGCTAGGGGGTAGGGGCAGAAAAGGGCAACAGATATTAAAAAGAAGACAGGTCTGAAAACTATGTTTAAGAATGCCTTTAGCAATGTAAGGGGCGGGTAAGGTTCAGGGGGAGAGCTTCCCCTGACAATCCTCCGAAGTTGAAGTCTTTAAATTACGATTTTAGGCCCCTGATTTGGTAGCGATAGTAAAGGGGGTGTAGTTCAGGGGACTCGTCCGGAGAAATTTTCGGAAATGAAAGTTCTAAAAACGCAGTGCTAGAAGATTTTCGAATATTTTAGTAGGGCTCTCCGTCCACAGAAAAATTTCAAAATAAAAGATTTAAAAAATGTAAGCTATTTTTACAACATTAAGGGAGAGGATTGGTTTGAATGACTTTCCCGGAGCAGTCTTTCAAAATGGAAGCTTTAAAACACAATTTTAGACGGTATCAAAGATGTTAAAGGCAGGGGCGATTCTTCGCCAGTAACTTTTCAAGATTGAACTCCCAGAGTGATTTTAGAAGATTTTTAATAATGTTGAAAGGGGAGAACTTGGGAACTTTTTGTTAATTGTAATTTTATAAATGCGATTATAGGCCATCTTTTGGTAATTGTTTTCCGAAAAAATGGAGTTCAGAGACTATACCATGCCAGTTTCAAGAAACTGAAATTCCAAAACGCAGTTTTAGACGATATCCGGAAGTGTCGTGTAGAAAGGGCTATGGGGCTTTGCCCTGGATGTTTTTCGAAATTGTAGTCTTGAAAACGCGATTGCAGGTAATCGTTGTTAACTTTACAGGAATTTATGGGGCGTAAGTCCCCAACTACAGTATTTACTCAAAAGTAAATGTTCGGAAATGTAATTTCAGGCCACGATTGGAGCAACGGAGGAAACGATAGAGTTCAAGGATCGCTTCTCCTCGCTCTCCTTGGCTACGTTTTTATTTATTTTAAACACAAATTTTGTGGGGAAACTTCCTTTAGTTTTTCTTTTCCAACAACATTTATTTTTCGACAGCAATATATATTAGATTTTTTCTTTATAATTTTATTTGTTGGAATGCAATAAATCATTTGTTAACGTTTTGTTTTCCTCCCGTTTTGTACTGTACTGGTGTCACTTTTCATTACAATCCTTTACATCTGTCTCTTTTATCTTTTCTTCTCTTAGAGACGCATCTCTGTGCGGCCCATGTATTTTGCTTTATTTTATTGTAATTTCCGACACAATATTTTCGTTAAAAAAGTAAGAACTCTCTATCTATCTATCATATTTAATATCTATTTATTTTTTAAGATATGACTTGAAATTGGTTTCCATAATGTACTAAATACTTGTTTGAAACCTACATTTCGGCTGTCTTTAAATGTTTTCATCGGCTTCGGCCAGTGGTCATTTTAAACTAAAATCCATCGGCCATCGGCTGTCTTTGAACGATCGGCCAACAATCGGCATCGGCCAAAATCTGCCATACTCAATCGAGCCCTACTCATAACAATATGTTTTTTTCATGTTCTATTGTACTTTTATCTCCAAAATACGCGCTTAAAATTTTTAGTGCTAATTGTGCTAATTATCATTGAAGGTATCAATGTCTTATGTCGTTAACTGCAAAATAAACCAAACGTGAAATGGTTTCAAAAGTATTTATAGTTTCCATGTTATATAAATGAAATTAATATAAAATAATTTCATATCATTGATTTCATATAACGTTCTAAAATTGAAAAGTAGAATTCTAGGTGAAAAAGCTTTATTAAAGTGATGTTTTAAGAGTGCAAAGGATATGAAACATGATACTTTTTTTTCTAAAGTTTCGAATAAAGCTACTTGAGGCAATTTTTTAAACAACCTGAATTCTGATTTTTCCTGAGCAAGAACAGATTAATTATGCAAATGGACTGCGTACATTATTTTTTAATGACTGAAATTTTCATAGCCCTAATGTAACGAAGAGAGTGTCGTACATAAGTTGAACAAAAATATGTTTGTTTAACGTTATTCGCCATCGGCTCTTAAGGTTAAGGGCTAAAAATAGGTAGATCATTAATAAACTAATGGAAAACCTTTGTTTAAAAAAGAAAATGTGATTTCTCCCATACAGACTCACGTTTCCGAAATAACTCAAAAATTCAAAAACAAACATAAAATGTCCACATTCTGAAATGCAGTTTTAAACAACAACATAAAATGAAGTATGATGAATAACGCCATATTTCTAATAATATTTTTAGAAAGATGATTCAATGTTCAAAGAATTAATTAATCTCGAACCAAAACTGTGTGTTAACTATACAATTACATTTTTATTTTACAAATTCTGCCATTATAATTAATATTTTGTGTACTTAATATTTCACTCTTGATTCATGGTTTTTGCGTTTCATAACGTAAAGTTTGATTGTGTAATTAAAACTTATTACTAAACTTCCGAAGGACTCCTTAATTGATGTTGCATCACTTTTTTTATTTACTTTACTTTGCTTATAATTATTTTTGAGTTTCGTAAACTTGAGATAAAACCATTGTTTATTTACTACACTGTGGATGATTAAAAATAAACCTTCAATACTATATAGTGCAGAAATAGATATTCGTTGTTGATCCTAATTAAAGGGAAATAATGAGCTTGCAAGAAAAAAATTCCTATGCGGAGGTTTAATTAACGCCTGCGGAGATTTAGCAGAGTTAGTCTTGGGCTGTATTCCTTGGATAATAGTATATTGATTTTTTTGCGCAAAATGAGTTTTAAAAAAGGTTCATTATGTGTATAGCTTGTGATACGAGGAAGTACAAGCATCCTAAATGTAATGACTGCGGTAATAAATGCTAACGAAGCAATTTATCTGGCTAAAGGTAAAAATTTCGAAGTTAATGTTTCAAGTCATGTTTGGAGGTATTTTATGTATTAAAAATTTTCCTTGTGTTGAACTCTTAATTTTCCTTAGGTGTTATGTTTCTTTTTCCGGCAAATGAGTTTAAATAGAATTCTAAAATATTGTAATTTTGATGATTTATTAGTATATTGTAAGTTATCGTAAATCATTTCGAGTTTGTTTTTAATTTTAAGAATTTTTCTTTTAAATAAATGCAATTTTCTCGTTCTGCTTATGCCTTTTTTTTGTTCATATTGGAAAATATAAAATATAAATATTGGATTTTTTACTCTTTTTGTCAGTTTGTTTCAATGTGTTTTATCTTTACAATGCAAAACAAAAGCAAAAGAGTACTAATAATATTAAACAAAAAAAAAAAAAAAATGAGATTTCTTCTAAAATTTGCGATGAGTTTTATGAGCAATTAATGTTATTTATTTATTTTATTTATTTATTTTTTTTTTTTTTTGACGACTTATTTCATAATGGAACAGAAAAAAATTCAAGAATTTGACGCAATGAAATTTAAAATTCACTCTATTTTCATTCCATTTATAATTTCAATTAATAACGTTTGTAAAAGTTTTAACTAAGATTAAAATCTTTTGTTTTTTATAGATATGTATCGAAGAAAGAAGTCCATCGTCGTTTTTGTAATATTTATAAGACGTAATATTTTGTAAGATCTATAAGAATATATATACATATATGCTGACGACGATGATAATAATCATAGCTAATAGTTACTATAACAATACTACTGCTACTACTACTAATAATAATAACAATAATAATGATAAAAAATAATAACGACAATAGTAATAATAATAATAATAATAACAATAACGATAACAATAATTATTATTATTTTACTATTTTTTTTAAACTTATTCTTACTCTCATTTATGAAAATTTATAATGTTTCCACTCTTAAATCACGCCGTGAACTTTTGTGTCTTCTTTTTTTTTCTATGAGGTTCTACATAATTTAATTGACTGCTCAGATATCGTCTATTCGATACAACTTGCTGTCCCAAGTAGGACTCTTAGGAGTCATTCTTCTTTTATTTTATTTTTTTTACCAGACGGAACTATGCTGATAATTTTTGTCTTTTTAAATTTTATAAACTTTTTTACATTCATTCTCATGACTTAGATACTTTTAGCTTGTCATTTTACAATTTTAAGTCTTCATGTTTTAATATTTTAAATGTAAAATTTGTTTTAATTGATATTTTTACATTATTATTGCCACTGTAACTGGATTCTTTCTGTAGTGTGCAATACTTTCAATAAATAAATACATTATTATATCATTTTTAGTTCCTCTGATATCAAAATTTCTGTATGAAATAATTAGCTGGTACCGGTTATTTCATTATATCAAAACTAATTGTATCAGATAATTCCCGCTTTCAAGCTTCTTAACTTAAATAGTTAAGTGCTTGAATACGTGGAGCATTAGAGGGTATTCTGTTTTTATTACGGACATGATTAGTTATTTCATTGGTCATCCGATTTTGTATACGTTAATCGTAATGTAGTTAATCGTAATAATGTTTTATATTGCACCACTAGCTCAGTCACAATTTTTCCTAGTTAAGGGATGGAGGGGAGGGTCATTACAAGACATCATTTGTTACTGGGATGGGTCGGTTATAATCACCCTGACTGCCTGATCGGGGACATATCTAAAAAGATAAAAAATACAATGTTATACCCTTACCAAAAAAAAAAAAAAAAAATCCTTAGGTAAGAAAAAAGCGAACATTTCAGTTTTAGCTAATTATCTAATAATTAGTTAATTGCTAGTGGGTGCCACTGCTATACAAATGATTTCATTGACAGATTTCTGTTCATAGCTTGTTTGCAAGCAAATGAAAAAAGAATTTTCAGGAAAAAAAATTTACAAGCATGCGCACCTCTCTCGGGAAGTTTTCCTACATTTAAATATTTTTATTGTAGAAAATTAGCCAACATGCTGTTTATATATTGTGCTTTTTCACATGCGATTACCAATGTCGTATTGAAATATTCTTCCTACAGATTTATAACACTAGTAGTTTAGTGTCACTCTTCCAGTAAACACTGATTTTCTAAAAAAAATAAAAAATAAATAAATAGTTTTTAAAACATTTTTCTATACTTTTTTATGTGTTTAGAACTAACTAATACGAAAATTATTTAAAATTTATCATTCAAAATTGGTCTTGAGTTTGAGGAGATTAAAAGCAAAGGGAGATTGGGGAGGGGGAGGGGAACTACAACTATCAATCTTTATGCTACTTCTTTGACCAGACGCATAAAAATTGGATCATATTATTTTTCAAAATTGATTTTCGAGGGAAAAAAAGTTTTTAGATTCCCATTCGAAAAGGACGATAACCATCATTTTTTGCAAGTAGACAGTTAGGGCGAAGCCGGTACACGTGGTCACAAATCACTGCCCGCTTACAATAAGTATCCGGCCCGCCCGAACTGAGTAATTCCTGTCTCTCGGAACGGGCGTTTCTCAATGTTTTTTTACCACTACCGAACAAGAGCAACTTGCCCGTGCTCCGGATGCACTTTTGGAGAGTTGACCGGTCAAGCGTTGCCTTTTGTCCAAGTTCGAATTCGGAACCTTGTTTTATGGCCGCCACAAACTACAGCAGTGTTTTTTCTATTATTTTTCCTTTTTCATATTATTCATCAGATTATAATCGGTGGGAGATGTATTGGATTGTTTGATCTGCTATAATCGAATCTTTTAGTAAATGAATCTCAAGCTCTAAATATCATTTGAGCCTTCGAAAGGTTGCGTAGAATTGTCAATAAGACGAACGTTTTCAACGCTCTAATAAGGTAGAAAGCAAAAATTCAACCACAAAGAGAGATTGAAATTGTTGATTAACGGCGTAATAAATAATATTTCTCTTCCGTACTGCATTTGGTTTACCTGGTAGAAGTGAATATCTTCAAGTAGCTTTTTGAAATATTTATTATTATTATTATTTTTTAATTTAATTCTGCGTAGAAAGTGAGTGAAGTTCAATACTTAATCTAAACTCGCTCATTTAGAATCTAGAAAAGGTTTCTTAAGCCTGCTTTCTTACCCTGTGTCGAGAAATTGACTAGTGCCGATCGTTGCTAAAATATTAATGAGCGATTAGTATCAGCATTCCTTTCTAAAATATTGCAAGAACCAAGTTGTTAAATATTTTCTAACGTAATCGAATCTCTTAGGAATGGCTTTAATTTTCTAATTGAGTTAACAAGAATTTTACCATACTATTGTGTCGAGAAATTGAATAGTGCCAATTGGAAATGAGTCACATTAAAATCAGGACTTTTTTTATATTAAATGAAAAATTATCAAAAATTATTTGTGCTAAAACTGCGCTGAAAATTTATGCTAAATTTATTCAATGAGTGTTGTTTTGATATTAGTGTAAAATTCGAAGCGCAATTTAGTTGCGAAAAAAAATTCAATGATTGAGAAGATACTATATTGTTAGGATTCTTTCACGTATTCGTCGGTTTCCTTCACCTCTGATGCTAAATTTCGTATTCGGGCATCTGGTCTAAATAAATTCAATCATAATTCAATCAATAATTCCCTAATAATTTCCCTCTCATTAACTTTCAGCCTGTCATTATTTTCCTTATCTTTATTTAATAGATACAATTTTCGGCACAAGCCACTGACACAAATCAATTTATTCTGGAAAAAAAAAAGGAAACAAAATTAAAGTGCAACGTATATTCTTCCTCTGAAATGGCGGATTCGTTAAGAATTGCTAAGACTTAGCCGAACTAAGAGCAAAACAATCTTAAAAAGTACATAAAACGACATGACAACTATATTTAACTATTTAGCGCGTATAATTATAATAATTATACAAGATGTTTACAAAATTTTGTACACTTATGAAAAAAACTCATTAAAACAATTATATATATATATATATATATACATATTTTTTTTTTGAAATTTTGATCCTTAACGCATTTTTTTTTCACAACGTTAATACATTTTTAATTGTACACCTTTCGTTGTAAAGAGAGAGGGGAAAAAAAGACGATTTTCAACTTTGCGTCATTCATTAGCAAGGCCAAAATTTACTTTTTGAGAGTGTTGGGGTCTTTACACTTCTTATATGGATATAAACTACCGTATTGGATTTGGGAATATGAGTTATCACCAAAGGTACTTGCCTCAAAACCCTCTTTGCAGCGCAGCTGGCCGTTTTTTCTTTCATAGACGCCATTTTCAGTTATCGATGTTAGCGCCATCTACATGTCTTTAGCTATTGTTCTAATGGGGAAGAGGAGGAGGGCAGTTGGTATGGGGCTTAAAATAGAAAAAAATGCATACATCTTATATAGTCCTTTTTAATACGTTTCTTAGTCAGTACAAGACATTTTATAAACATCCTGTGTATTTAATGAGCTACAATTATGCTTAAAAAAAACGGAGAAACATTTGTTTGAAAATGAAACACACTTACACACTTATTAAAAATAGCAGCAGGGAGAAAATAAAATTATTAGAAAAAAAAATTTATTTAAAACAACGTTAGAATTAGCTTCCAGAAGAGTATTTTATGGTCTGTTACACACGGTCATTCACATGTTACTCGATTCACCACAATAAGTCGAAACTATTCCAGAACATATTTAAAAGAATGTGTAAACATTTTCCAAAACAAACCTATTATTAACTAAACAATATTAAGTGCATGCGTTAACTTCCGCATTTGCAGAAAATAATAACAATTTATTCCCTTTCGTGCGAAGTTGATGATGTTAGATTGGGATGCATGCTAAAATCACCTAGGAAAATATTTCTTCCAAATTGTTTACATTCAAGAAAAACGACTTTTGGGGCAATTACTTAATTTTCTATCACTCAGAAATTCTTCTTTATTTGATTTTTTGGAACCTGAAATGATAACAAAGACTTATCTACTCATATATCTTTTTTCTTTTTTATTTGAGCAATCACGAATTGCTTTTTCTTTTCACTTAACCGTTGAACCACGTATGTTTTCTTTATTTCTTTTGCTCCCGGGACCTCTGCGAGCACCACTGACCCCGGGCCTCCACCGACTACAAACACACACACCTATACCACATGCCTACAGAGACACTTATACCACAGGCCTACACATACACCTACACCACATGCCTACACACACACACCTACACCACATGCCTGCACACACACACACATCTACACCACATGCCTGCACACACACACACACACATCTACACCACATGCCTGCACACACACACACACATCTACACCACATGCCTACACACACACACACCTACACCACATGCCTGCACACATACCTACACCACATGCCTACACACACACACACACACGCACACACCTACATCACATGCCCTACAAACATACTTCACTCGAACGTGGCCTTGCACACTTAAATACACGCCTACGTGCCCATATACAAGTTTACACGCATACACACAATCTTACACTCACACACACACACGCTCTTGATTGTGAAAAGCATAATTCAAATTCAAAATGTCAAATATTCTTTTTTTTAAATTTATGTTTTTTACAACACAAGTCACACATTGCATCTCACTGTGGCTTGTGCAAGTGGCATTTTCTATATAGTAGAACCAGGGCCGACGATAGGCCATGTAAGCGTAGTCTGAAGCTGGGAGCCTGGCCCTTTGGGGAGTAGTATGCATTTTATCAGTTTTATGGGAGGATGGGATGCAGCGCGACCAAACTGATAAGGGATCTGCCTTCGGTCTCGGCGGCCCTGAATAGAACCCCGGAAACCCGGCCTAATGTGGACCGATAAGTGACACAGCTTGAGAGAAGTCTCAATAGTCAGGATTGCGCGTGAAATAGGTTTTTCACATTTTTTAAAAATATTTTTTAATTTTAATCCTGTCAGAATGGTATTCGGTTTTCTGAATTCCCCCGGGTTTTAAGTGTGTTCTCAAAGCTCTACTGAATGAAGAAAGATAAAATGAGGCTACTAAAACGTCCATTAGTCTCTTTTTTTAACGAAACATTTTTAATAAACTGAGATTAAAAATAATGAACATAATGCTTTAAGTATTTCGTTCATTTTCAAAGCAGCAACAAAAAATATTTAAGAACTGTGCGAGTAAGGGCATAATATGCAAAAATAAAATTGTTATCTAGTTGTCATGATTAAAAAATTAAACATTTTGGATATAAGGTAACTTGTGTAAGCTTGGAACGCAGAATGTTACAAACTTTAGTTTCAGTATGTCTTTACCAATTCCGGAGCACATTTTTAATAGTGTTTGCTTTAATCTCCAATGTTGTTTAAGTAAAGAAACAAAAACGCAACCTTATAAACAAAGAGTTCTTTATCCTTTGAGCCAGAAGGAGGCCTGTAATACATCGTGAACAACAGAATCAATTCGAAGCATTGTAACACACAATCAAAACATACATCGAACAAAAGCAAACACTGGATCTCAAAGAGATTCAAATAAAGCAAATATTTCTCGAGCATACAGTGGGAAAAATTCTTTTCTAACCTCGTCTTCCCTCAGTCCCTGAATGAATGTTTTCAAACAGTTTTGTTGTTCTATGGATGCTGAACTGATCCCTGTAATGAAAATAAATTACCGATAAGAATTAAATCTCGGAGCTATGCTCATTCTTCCATTTATATGATTTAAGCAGAAGGCCAAAGAAAATTCAAATTAACAGCGGAAAAGTAATTTTGGACCCTAGAAGTTCTTAACGCTGTCTTTCGCGCTAATTTTGCATATTCATTTTCATTAGACGGAATGCGATTTTCAATTGTCCAAAGGGTTTTTTTTCCATTATTTTTTGCTTTTCTCCCGTTTTTATTACTGTCTTTTGGACTCAAATTCAAAAGGTTAAACTTTTCGTGTTTACTACATCATCTATGTTTCTGAAGAGGAACTCGCATACATAATGTTTTTCGAATTATATGTAAGATAAAGCACATATAAATTGGTAGAGATAGATAAATGAAAAGTTCAGCAGAAAAATATACTGTGATAAGGAATTTTTTAATGAAAACTAACCCTGAAATGTAAAAAAAAAAGCCGGGGAAGGGAAGCAAACTTTTGCTGTCTGGAAGAGATAAAAGTTAATGAAAATACACAAAATGGAGCTTGCAAACGAACGTGCATAGTTATCGCAAATAACTGAAATCTTAATTTTTCAAAATATTGGTTTTATTTTTTCTAAACTTTACGCACTGTATTTTCTATATTTATTGAGTAAATGAAATTACGATACATTTATCTTTGTTCCACTATTCCACCATTTGACAACTGCTTTTTCATTTGTTCGTTTCCTTGTTCAAACGTTAACATTGTTTGTTTTACACTACACGCTTTGTAGCGCAGTGATTCGCCACTTGGTTTCTGGCCCTTTCGAGTTTAACTGCAGGGGGGGGGGGGGCGCAACGTAGGAATGTGTGACGAACAGGAGTGTCGGGTACAGTGGGTTTCATGAGCAATGCTTATTTCCCGTATACAGTAAGGGGTCGGAACTTCTGGACATCACGTTTTGCGGATTCCAGTGAAAAACATCTATGTTCCAACATTGGCTGAAATATTGCAGCAATTTGAATTCCAGACCGAAGTAAGAATTGGAGAAAGATTAGTAGGTGTCATTTTCATGCCTATGTGATGAAAAATTTATAAATATATATGTGCAGTTATAACACATTTTGCGGTGTTGATATTGTCAGTATAAAGCTATCATTTGCAGGGAAACTCCCCCAATAAGAGACAAGGCTCTCAGAGAAGCAAGACAGTCAAAAATGTTTTCTGGGGTAAGAGAGACTTCGTTAGGTGTTACAGAGACCGTTAGATTTTTAACTATCAATGGTTAATTTTTACGCCCCAACAATGTTTAGTTCCTAACCGTGTTATTCTCTTTGTTGTTTCTCTACTTGCATTTATTTCACATATGTGATGGGTATTCCTGATAGATTTTTTTCTTTGATTAAAACTTTAAAGAGTTTTCATCCTCCAAAGTAGCTGTGCTACTAGTGTTAACAGCAAGCTCTCTTGCTTCTTTCTTTTTCTGCAGTTGTTTCTTTAGCAAAGCCATCTGCAGTGCCAGGTTTGCCAACATGACTGGCATCCATTGCAATATGCAGTTCTTGTTTAGAAAACTTACTTCTATTTCAATTGGCGATGAATTTCTTGCGTGAGCGCGGTCTTGCTCTTCTTTACAGCCGCCAAAGCAGCTTTCGTTCCGCAGAAGAAAACCAGACCGGCAGCTTTATTTTAACTTTCCAAGGAATAATATTCATGACAGGCTTTTTGAATTACTTTAAACTCGCTGGTGCAATTTGAGGCAATCATACCTGTGCCAATCTTGTAATCTGCTGTCGTACCATCCCGATAATATGAACAGTCGCGATTATGTTCAATTATTTTATTGAAGGCATGTTGAAGAATTATTCTCTCTCCCGTATGAACAAACCTAAGATTCTGAGTACGAAAACTTATGAAAAATTGCTTTGTTACTACTCAATTTCAAAATCAATGAACATAATTTATGTTTCAAATATTTACTTCAAAGAATGATTATTGAATTGAAAAGAATACTGATATCGTTTGCATTTTATACATAAAGTATTTGAACATAATGGTGGGCAGATTATATTGTTGACGGTTTAGGGCAGAGTGGGTCATGACTCCCACAACCCTTAACTTGTATCCGCCCCTGAGTATAAAGAGCACACCAGCTCCTTCCTTCTTAATAATTTCGTTGGTAGACCCATGAGTAGATGACCGTACTATGCGTCCTTGAATTAGATTTAAGGTCTCATGTTCAAGGCCAATTTCCCTTTTAATTGCTGAATCATATTACATGCTGTATGAACTTTCGAGTCTAATTTTCCGCAACTAGCTTTCAAACGTTCTTTGTGAGACGTGTTTTTTTTTTTTTTTTTTTTTTTTTTTGCGATAAAGGATTTTATTAGTGAAGCTAATAGTTTAAAGTTTCCATCTATTTTCAAGCGCCCTGAAGTCATATTCCTGAACAATCTTTTCATGATTTGCTGACGAAGCCGCAACACAACCTCTTTTAGCTGTTCTTGCTTGGACACGTTCTAAGTGGTGAAGTGCTATGTAATCAGTCAGTTCTATATAACTTTTGAATGCTCTTTAATTTATGCAATGTTTTTATACCGCAACATTTTATATGTTCTGTAAGCTGCGATTTGGGGTCCAGCTTGACTTTTAGAAACCTTGGAGGTTTATGAGAGGGGATGTGTAATGTGTCATTCATAAGGATAGTATGTCCAAAATGCCTATTCGGAGAAGGGATCTCCGATGAATCCTTAGAAATTGGTATCAGACGATTTGGAAAACCACGACTTTGGGGGAAGGTAGGGAGGTACTGTCTATGGGAATCACGGTAGTGATGTTCCTATTGTGATTAATAACTAGTATGAAACAGATTTTTATGTAAACAATCTCTTATAAGGATTGTGGAAGTTATAAATAGTTCAACTCAGAAAGTGTCTCGAATCTTTTGGCGTTCTCGACAAAACCTTAGAAGCAATGCATATTTATGCATTTAATTTGTAGAACATTTCATGTTCAACTATTATATTAATAATTTTAATTGACATTCTCTTATAAAGATAACAGCTTTTTTTTTTCTCCCTTCCCTCTTTTTTAAAAACTGGAAATTTTCAAAAAAAAAAGAACATTTCTAGATATTTTAAAAGTATATTCCATTTCCCAAATGTAACCGCGCATGATTTTTCTGACATCGCATATAACAAATTTAAATTTAAGTTAAAATTACATTAGTAGTGTTTGCTTGATTAAAGTAAAGTGTGAACTGTATTATTTCTAACGCATAATATATAATTGGATTTTACTTATTTTGTTCTAAGTTCTGGCGAAAAAATAAAATATCCATTTTCTATGTACTAATGCATTGTGCTTGAAAAGAAAAGTGCAAATGTTTTCTCTATAATTTAGTTTGTTTTTGTGCTTGAGCAAAATTAGTTAAAAGTATCCACCACGCATTTAAATCGTTTCCATTTTCTTAACTAGTTTTGAAAACATAATAAAATGTTTGTTTTGTTTTTGAAGAAAAAATTTGCTTTAAAACTCCACATCATCTGATTGTTTTTTTTTTCCTTTTCAAAACAATGAAAACTATCTACAGCAAAGCTCTTGGTATTATACTCGTTTAATGTTAATGAAAAACATTTTGAATAGTTTCGCTTAAAATGAAATATCAAATTTATTTCTTTAGAGACATGCAAATGTAAAATCATCGTTACATTAGAATATAACATCAATTTAACTTTTTTTTCTAAAACCTTTATGATGATAGCAATACAGAAAACTTAATTTAGATCAAAGACAATACAAACGTAATAGTTATTGTAAAATGAAATGTTATTCTATTGAACACTTTTTATGATAAACATAGCGAAAAAAGTTCTTACCTTGTAAGACATATCTTCAAGCCATTTCACAATATTTTTTCCATAATCAATCAGTTAGTCGGGTAATAACGTTCAAGAATTTTAAGATTAAATTTTACACATTCTTTGCCTGAAGCGCTTGATATATCTCTTTTTTCAACGGTTTCTAGTCTTTAATCATATTTTAAATTATGATTCAACATTTTCCAACTATCTTAAGAAATATTATCTTCCCTTTAGTTGTTATTTCATTTCTTTCATTCTGAAATAAAATTATTTTCAAATATTTGCTCTTTTTTTTTCTTTAAAAACATCCAAGAATTATATTGCTCTGATCAAGTTTTATTGGATCTGGCTTTTTCAGCTATTCATTTCAGAGTTTTTAACTGTTAGTCATAATAAAAGTATTTAATTAAAATTGATAAACATGTTATGATGTGAAATATCTAAATTTTAAGTCTTTGAAGTTTTTAACTCCTTTGATGTAGTTTTATAGATTTATAACTGATAAAAAATTAAACCGATAATATTGAAGGAAATGGACGAGGGAAAATTTTACTATAGAATATATTGCTTTGCTTTTGTTATAAGTGAAAGTGGTTGGAGATAAAAGTGTTAATACAAATTAACATATCACTGAAATTACTCCAGTCGAGTCTCGACTTACGCAAGGGATACGTTCAAGACACCTCGCGTTAGTTAAAATTTTGCGTTGTGGAAAAAGGTATTCGTGCGAATTTTCGGAAAACATACCAAGTTATTTTAAAGTTTTGTAAACACCCCACAAACTGTTCCAACATTTTCTCATATATATATTACCATTTCTAACATTAAAGAACGAAATTTTATTGCATTTAAAAAAAATCCGTACTACTTATCATGAAACATTGTTGCGATGCACAAAATCAGGGATCAATGGGAGAAAGAGACATAAAATTAAACAGCACGGTACGCACAGTATTAAGTAATAATAAAATGCAGCACTGTAATAGTACTGTACAGTTGATGTAGTAATGATAGGGGAAGGTTGCCGTCAATGAACCGGTTCCATGACTAGACCGAGAAGATATTTCCCGTACCAGAGTTAGTGCAGATGCGTAATCAGATTTGGTAACTTCCTTTGTCTCAACATAGTCTACTGCAGAGTCGTCAAGTAGCTAAAATTGCTTCATCATATTGTTAATTGTTTAGAAAATATTTCTATCATTATTTTACTAATTGTTGAGATTTTCATTTAGTTATAACATGCTTTGAATATTACTGATCAATAAAACTTGAACATTGACTTAAAAAAGTGTCTTTTCAATTACAATTTCCCACACTTCATGTGTCATCATGATTCGTCACAGCAGTAACACCTATAAGATTATTCAAAATAACGCAGTTGCTATCATTGGACCGCTAGGTGTTTTCCCAAATGGACCTCCTGACAAAATGGATCATTCATGAAAAATCGCAAATATTGTTTTTACTTCAGGTTAATTTTCTTTGAAAATTGTTCAATTGTTTTAAAATAAATATGATAACACTGAAAAAAGATTTTCAGTAATTCGTGAAAAGTCGTTTAATTTATTATAATTTCAACTGAACTTTTTTTTATAAAATTGATTAATAATTTAAAACATAATAATACAGTTTCAAATACTTTTGCTGTTCCAGAAAAATGTAAAAATTAGTAAAATATGGCCAGTGGATAAGTAGGAGCAAGTAACGTGTTACAGTGACTTACAGAAATGGAGGCATGGACATTAACGAAGTTTGGCGACAATATAGAATCCTGAAAGCAACATCAAACAGTCGCATGGAAGATAAAAACTGGTTTTTTGTTACCTTGGTCACTTATTAGAAATTTAGGAGATAAATTCTCCGAAATAGCAATATGATTAGTGAATCATATTTTGAAACTAGAGAAGACGTTTTTGGAATTACTTCCGAAAAATTGGGGGAGTTGACCTTTTAAGAGGCTGAGAAAAATAACATGTCCCACAGATTTAATTAAGACAAAAGGTCTGTTAGTACTATATTCTCTGGTGTGGTTTCAGTAATAAAATGGTCAAAACGTTCTCCGGCATTTTAGAGAGCAAGTACAATCTTATGTCGATCGAAAATTTTCAAAATCGATTTAACAAAATTTCTAACAGTTCAGCAGAGGTTGAAATAATATTAGCTAAGAACAGTGTTGCATTGGTTGGGAAAATATCAAGTGGTGAACGAGGCATGATGACAACAGCTGTGTGTTTATATGTTCCTCTTATCCGAAAATAAAACATTTAGAAAATAAATCTCTTTTTCTATAACTTAGTTTTCTTTTTAGTGTTTATTGATCACCTGTTATAAATATTTGTAAATTACGCATTGATTTTTAATTTGGTCCATCGATGGAAACTCGATGGTTCATCCATAGCAACTGGTTGCCATAAATAGATCACGTGCTAAAATATTTATTTTTAATTTTCATTCTTTATTGTGTATATTTATCATGAAAGTAAATATTATTATTAAAAGAGAAATATACTGAGAAATTGTTCCTATAATTAACGTAAAATTTGAGTTGTATTTCTTTTCTAAAAAAATCGAAAATTGTTATGTGGTTCATTGACGGAAACCTTCCCACTCCAAAAAAAAAAAAAAAAAAAAAAAAAAAAAAAAAAAAAAAAAAAAAAAAAAAAAAAAAAAGGTTTTTTTTTTTTTTTTTTTTTTTTTTTTTTGCGCTTTCGGTGAGGAATTCGCATTAGCTTTAAAATTCGTCACTTGTGATGAACTCACATTATAGCCTTTTCGCGTAAATCAAATCGTGTTGTAGCGTGTGACTCGACTGTAATCATATTTTTTAGGAATACAGTTACCTCTAAAATCTACCAACCTATCTGTTTGTCAAGTCTAGTCCATACTTATCACGGAAGAATATTTTTCGACTATACAATCAGACTTATAGGAATTTATATGGAATTATTAAGTCTGAGTTCAGATTTTTACGTATTTTTTCAGTTTTGTATTTTTACTGTTCTGGCGTAACTTAACTGATATAAATGGTGTAGAATTATTCATCACTTGTGGAAGGTTACACCATAGTAATGTAATTATAGCGTAACGTCTCACTAACTCCTGCGTAAGGTTTCACCAGAATTTTCTGTATACGTACAGAGAAATTCCTTGAAAGGTTAAACATTAGCAAAAATTACGTTTTCATCTGACCTTCCTAAACGGGTAGTCAGTTTGAATTGTAAGCGTACCTATACTTTGAGGCCCAGTGGCTCAGTGGTAGCGCTTTGCGCTCTTACGCTGCAGGCCCGGGTTCTATTCCCGGGTCGGGCATCCCTCAGTGGGTCGATAAGATGAGTAACCAAGTGTGCTTGGGAAATAAACCCTGCGGTTCCGCGTTCGGCTGACGATCTAATCGGAACATCTGCCTAGCATCCCAAAGCCGTTGGTCAGGAAGACTGAGATGTGCACAGTAGGCTCATTGGCTGTCGTGCCACTGGGTTTTTTTTAGACTTATAAGTCAATTTTTCGAGGGTTTAAATTAGTATCTAGTTACATTAAATGATCAAGTAATAATTTAGTTCTGTACGTTTTAAATTGAGAGTACGGAAATGCAAAAGTCATTGAGGTCAATTTCATTTTAGTTTTAAAATATTCAAAAACTACACAAACCTTATACATAATTAAGAAAATGAAAATACGATGATGCTTACTGATACTATGCTTTTTTTCGCCCTTTTTTTTAAACTAGTTCAACATTCATGTGTTTCGCAAATCTCACACGTCTACCATAATTTAACTAAAGATGCTCAATTAAGAAGGAATTGATGAATAAAATGTATAATTAAAGTTGAGCTTCAGCATTTTATTTGACATTTGTTGCGATTGTTCTTTTTTAATACTCAGTGACTTGATTCATCACCAAAATCTCTTACAAATTTGTGTTCCCATTATATTACCGCATTATATTTTCCTTATCTTTAAATTTCAACTGCTAAGCTCTTTATAAGAATCTACTGCCACATTTCTCTTGATATAACAGATTTTTCATCTCTGCATGCAAAAGCAAAAGAGATAAATTACTTTTAGAAAAAGATGCGTCCCTGAGGCATTTTTTGTACTATCTGTTTGAACAGGACTGAAATAAAATATTGTATCTTTTGAAGTACACTAAACAATGGAATGCAATTTTTTTTTCGGTTTCCGGGAGGAAAAGAACTACAACTGCTGCTTTGATAACGCGCGGAAAACTATTTTTTTTTTTTTTTAAATACCACATCCACTCTTTATTATTAAACAGGCTCATCGTAAAGAAAACTTCCATGAATATATAAAATGCCGGCTTAGAATAATCTGCCTTATTTTTTGTTTTGTGCCAGGAGGAGGGTTGCTAGATATTTCTCTGTGTAATATCTATCTTTTTAATTAAATGTTCATCGTTTAAAAAATAATTTTTTGTTTTCCTTTTTAGTTTATATATTTAAAGCTTCAAGAAAGTTGAGAGATGATTTTCCCCATTAAATTATTATTCCTTATTGTAAGCAATGATAATAAGTGCCGAAGTTGAGTTCAAGACGAAAAACACAGAGAAAATAAAAAAAAGAAAGAAATTAAGGAAAATTTATCCATTAGGTTAAAATTTCATGATTTCGCTCTTAAATTTCGCTCAGAATCTCTTTATTTTTAAATTTTTTTCAAATATTTTTATTTAACAAAGTATTTAAAAGGTTAAAAATTATTAAATCAGAACTTTTTCTACTTGAAGATGTAATTTCAGTTGAAATATTCCTCATTTTATTACTTCTTGTGCTTTTGTATTTTTCAGATAAAGTTGCTATTACGCTGATATATGATTTATATATTTTTTTCATGTGCTTAATGCATTACTTATTGTTTCTTATATTTTTCCCCACTTAATTATATAAAATTAAATTTATTGAAGGAAAATCCGCAAGAATAAAGAATCCATTAACAGACATTATCGCTGAAAAAAAAAAAGAAACCAACATTATTTTAGTATATTTTTGGCATTGTTTCACCAAAAGCATTAAGTGGTGTAGATTGTAAAATTAAAAAAAAAATAGGACTACTTTATCTTAAGTTACACCTGTAAAATATTGAATACGAATTGTATGTTTTTAGTTATTATATTTCCTTTTTTAAGGAATGTAAAACTTAGATCACAATTATTAAAAATAAAGACATGAATAAATAAATTTGTCTTATTGTTTCTGTTTTCTTTAATTAAACATTAAATAGATTTGCCGACTCTTTTAAAGACATTAAGATAGAAATCGTATTAAATGCTCAATTTCTTCATCACCGCTTTTAGGAGCTTTATGGATATCATTTCGAGTATTTGCATTCGGGATACTTTAGATTTGTTTTTATATTTAAAGATGTTTTATCGTCATTTTTATGTTATTAATGGCAGTATATTTCTTTAATGGAAAACAAAAATAAATTAAATCTAAATTCTAAAATTTGATTTTTTTTTAAAGTTAAGTATTTTACACTTCTTGCTTATTTTTTATTTATCTGTTCTTTTGCATTCAGAGTTGTATGGTTTACAATTTTAGGAATGATGTTTATTAGTGAATAAAATATAGGTAAATAAAAAAATTTCATCTAAAAGAAGTTGAAAAAAAAATGGTTCATGCTAGTTCTTTTTGCTTGATTTTTTTCATCTTTTTAAGATGTAGGAAAACTTATCCGTAACAGAACTAACAAAAATAACTTATTCAATTTTGTGAATAGTTCCTGAAGTTTCAGTGCTTTAATTTCTACAAACCGATTTGTGAACCGATTCTAACTGAGTTTACATCGTTTCAAGACCGCAAAACTGTTTTTAAAAAAAATGGTGCAGTTGAAGTTTTTGAAGATTTTTTCTCTACATTATTATTGATCTGATTGTTCCAAAGCTTTTCTGAGTAACACTAAAAGTGTCAAACTACATGTTGAACTAACAAATGAAAAATCGGCTCTTTCGTTGATTTTGCAATTTAAGAAATATAATCTATCCCTAGTATAAAAACTGTTTCTAAGCAACATTCTTAGTCAGGTGTCCCCAAACTTTTTCGATTCGTGGCACCCTTTGCACAATAAGCTTTTTTTTTTTTTTTTTTTTTTGTGGAATTCTAGTCTATCTTTATTACGTATACATATTGGAACCATGGACACTTCGTGGTACCCTTTGCCCTTCCACGTGGCACCGGCACAACAGGTTGCTGCGGCATCTACTTTGGGAACCCCTGTTCTTAGCAACTAAGTTTCCTCAATATCGTTTACAGTCGAACCCTGACTTACGCTAGGGTTGCGTTCCGAGACCCTTCGTATAAGTCGAAATTTAACGTCGTGGAAAAGGGGTATGTGTAAATTTTTTAATAAACATATTTAATTTTTTGGACATTTGTTAACACCACCTCAAACGGTGGTTTTAAACCATTCCTTAATTATACATTACCGTTTATTACAAAAAGAACTTAAATTTTATTTGTATTTTTAAAAAAGCTGTTTTGATCAACATAAAATACTGTTACGGTGCACGAAATTAGTGATCAACGGGAAAGAGAGACATAAAATAAACCATTATGGTACGCACAGTATGTAACAATAATATAATGATTTACTATAGTAATGATGTGCAGTAGATCCAGTAATGATATTTGTAACTTTAAAAAATAAAGATGTTGATGATATCTGCTGCGAGATCAAATCGTTATTAATATATTTTTAAATACAGTTGCTTCAAAAGTTCTCTTATAACGTTTCCATCCATGGCCACTCTTCTTGGTTTCTTTATTTCTCAATAGAAGAGGAACTTCCATTTTCATAATTTCTGTATTTTGCTTAGACACTACTCGGCGAACTTTTCCGGATTTCATTTTCTTGACTTTTATTTGTACGCATGGAAGATTCACTTACCAAATTGTCGCGCTACCTTCGACAAATTTTTAAGTTGTTCAAGCACATCAAAAAACTTTAGCTTTATTTTTAATTATCAGAAACTTTCTCTTTTTCTTTCTGTCTTTTTACAATTGTCACAAATTTTAGATGGAACTGTGCTCTACGGTGTCATTATATTTCATCAACTTTTGCATTTGAATGAAAAAAAAGTTATGGTAAATAAGAAGTAGTTAGTGGTGTGTACAAACAAAGCTATGTTCAGACGGTGTGGGAACTTCCGTTGCCAGTGATACTAAAGTGATGAAGGTCCATTCACAAAAAAAAAAAAAAAAATTAGTAGCCTATAACAAAGCCGATACTTTCACTCCACAATTCCCTTCAGAAAAGTTTCGTGTTGCAGGCGGGGAATTTGCGTTAGGTCTAAAATTATTTACTGGTGAAAAATCGCGTTATAGCCATTTCACGTAAGTCGAATCGCGTTGCAGCGGAAATCGACTGTAATTGATTTCTTTATCCGCCTCTTCATGATCTAAACTATTAGTTAGCATTATATCGGGTCAAGTGTGGAAAATGGATGCAAATTTTAAATGTTTCAAATTTACATTAATATCTTTATTTTGTATCAATTGAGAAATTAGATTATGTGCATTGTGTTCAAGACTACATTCATTGAGAGTAATTTTGACTTTGTTTGTTTGTTAGCGCATGAAGTTTTGTTTACATTTAGCTTAGATTGTTTCCATCTATCCCAGAGTTTAAGGGTTAAATGGAAACGGATTTTTCCCCCATGAAGCTGATGTAGGTAGATTGTCGTATTATGCACAGTCAGTTTAGCAGTTAAAGATCTAAACCAACATTACTTCAATTACATGAAATATGCCTCCAACTCAGTCAATTCCAGCCGAGGACTGCAGTTTCGTGCTTATTAGCACTCATCAGCCCGGCATAGGAGTGATTGAGCTGGAGGTGGGAACCTCTTAAGGAAGCCAAGAGTGCCAAACAAATTGGTAGCCAATGCAGAATTAGCACTGACCAGACGAGTGACCGAAGCAATGGTTCGTTACAAATCGAATATTGAAGGCAAGGCAGGTATATTCAGTAAGTTACTGCCCTATAGCCAGGGCTAAGGCAGAAATACATGAAATACACCGCCAGCTCAGTCAATTCCAGCCGAGGACTGCAGTTTTGTGCTTATTAGCACTCATCAGTCCGGCATAGGAGTGATTGAGCTGGAGGTGGAAAACCTACTAGTTTACTGCTTTTTAAGGAATTTAACTTGTCATCTCTTTTTTGGAAGTTAAATATTTTCATTGCTTTCGTTTAGGATTCCAAATCGTTTTTTATTAGATGTTTTAACAAGAGATTAATTTACTGGATGGTTACAAATATTAGAAAAAGCTGGTCGCTACAGGAAAACTATATGATGCAGAGCGCATTATCATGTTGCTGTGTACTGCCATTTAACCCAAGGTACTCCAAATATTTTACTATGTACGCACATTGATGCATATCAACTGCTGAAATATAGGAAGTTTCAAATTCCTAAAGCTTTCCATGCCTAAACATGTGACCGTGATTAATAAATACTTGCTTTTAATGCCACATACACGATTCTTCTCTAAAAGTGTGTTTTCAGTAAATGCGAACAGTTTCTGTTACCTCTAAAAAACGATAATCTTAAATTAGAAATCAGTTCTAGCAGACCTCCTTGTGCTCACACAGCATGAGTTTTACTAATATGTTTCACGCTTCAATACGTGATTATGTTCTGCAGTTATACTATATCGGGAAACCACAAACGGTATCATAGGCTTGTTTCGCAAACCTCAAATATCCACTGCATCACTTGTTAAAATTGCGTGTTGCATCTGGCACCTTAAAGGGTAAAACGCTGTAGCACCAGAAGAAACGTGCCAATTTGCCACCTAAAGTGACAGAGGGAGCCAAATAACACAGTTAATTGTGCCTTGGGGTGACATGGAATCAACTTTTAACTTTAAGGGTGATCCAGATGGCACTCAAAAGCGGTGCCGCTGGTCCTACAACGTTTCACCATAAAAAGTGACGTATACCACCTACCGTTTTACCAGTGTACTGATATACATTTTTTTGTTTAAACAAATCTTAATTCTTACATATAGATGAATATGCGTTCTATAATTTAATCATACTTTTCAAAAAAAAAAAAAAAAGAAAATAAAAGAAAAAGAGAAAAAGAAGAAATATTAGTATTTAAGATTTCACCACCTATGACGTATAAAGAAAACTTAAGCAACATATTTTAAATCGATGCATTTCACTGGTAAACGAAACAATCAACGTATGTCTTAAACAAACACAAGAAAGATTATTTGCTCCAGCGCTGGACTGCTCAATTTTGATCGCCCTGGCTCCATGCAGCCGAAATGATAAACTTCGAAAACATATTTGCCATTTTTTTCTGCAGCCTGCCATTCCATTTTATATATTTTGAAACAAATAAAAATAAAATATACTTTGAAATTGCTTCCGTCATGGAATATTGCACTAGCCCTGACAAGAACGGAAGGACACAAATATTAGACAAGAATGGGGAGAAGGAAAGGGGTAAAAACGGAAATACGAAAATTTATAGGGGTAGCGGGGACTAGTGGGCGAGAAGAAAGACTTTTTTCCACCTATTCTTGTTCTTCCTGGGGCTTTTCCCTCGTATTTTCTTCCATCTTTTGATATTTCCATGTAAGAGTAGTATTATGATATTGCCGCACTTTTGAAAATCGTCAATTTGATTCTTTGAAAAAGATATGGCATGAACCTCACTTTACTTATTTTTATGTTTATTAAAATAATCTTTTTTTTTTTTTTTGACAACTGAAAATAATGGGTGCGTCTACCCACGTATGAACGTTAGAAGTTATCTAACTATTTTACTTTGCCCCGAACTCCCACACCAAATTCTTGGGAAAAAAATCGTTTATAAATTTTCGGCTTAAGGTGTTCTTTAAAATTAAGAAGTTGTTCCGTTTACCAAAAATGCCGTAATAGCAATCTTTGATCTTTCCAGTATTTTTTTTAATAATGGGGTTGTTCCCTTCAATCAAAAGTATTACTTTTAGTTACTAAAATTGATAGAATAAGCAAAAAAAAAAAAAAAAAAACATGGAACGAGAAAAAACTTTCATGTTCCCAACGCTTATTTTTTAATATTTTTTTTTAAATGTCCGATTTTGATAATAAAGCTTCGTCTTTATGACGTCACAAATGATGTACTTTGGCGTATCTGTCAACCGCGTTTCTGCGTTATGATAATCAGTAAGCGAATCAAATAATGCGCTCTACGTTTGCTATCAACCATATCGTAGCCAATACACGTGAGTAAAGAAGTTAATTCAATATTGTGCTCTGTGAATGGCATTTCATCATTTGTGGTGTCATCGGTAGAAGCGTAAATAATTTAAACGCACCGTTCGAAATAATTGTTAAAAAACATCAAACTTTTTTTTCAGTAAGTTACCGCCCTATAGCCAGGGCTAAGGCAGAAATACATGAAATACACCGCCAGCTCAGTCATTTCAGCCGAGGACTGCAGTTTTGCGCCTATTAGCAATTATCAACCCGGCAGCCGGCTGATAATAATGCCGTGCTGATGATTGCTACTAAGTCCGAGACTGCAGTCCTCGGCTGGAATGACTGAGCTGGCGGTGTATTTCATGTAACATCAAACGTTGTTAAAATTATTTTAAAGATGGTTAAAGCCTATGTTTTTAAGCATACTCTTTCAGAAAAAAATACTTTTAAAATTTCGGAAACGACCCCCCATTGTGTTATCATCTCAATATTATCGTAATCATCATAGTTCTTGTATTTTAACTTTTTAGAATATTTTCAGACTAAAAAAATTTAAAGCACGTGATAAACCTCAAGATTTTGGAGAAAATATTCCTCCAAGTGCAACCAAGAGACTTTACTTGATTTTTCACGCTGTCTCCTAAGCGACTTTTCAACGACCCCTCCCAATTGTTTAGTTTCAATTTCTTGTTACAATATTGAACACATACATCCCTAGTTGCTTAATAAAAACGATATTAAAAGACGTTGCTGTACACTTAATCCGAGGGCTTTATAATCAAACTCCGCGATGATCATTTCTGCAAAAATCGTTTCACCCACCTTCCGGATAGCTTCCTCCTCTTGCTCTGATGCATCATTCGCAGTAACTCACTATGAAGCGCCTTAAGGCGACTCAACAATGGATTTCATATTCCCCCAAGAATAATTAAAAATAATTGGTTGCTAAATTTTTAAAGCTCCACTTGTTACTTGGCAGCTTCTGGAGTAGTCTTAATATAGGAAACATTTCCCGAATGGAAGCGACGTAATTAGAACTTAATGTCCCTATCTGCATACGCAAATTAAATGGGTGCATATTGTTTTCAGACTTTAATAAAGAGAGATGGAGAGATGCGCAGCCTTTAATTAATATGTTAATGTAATTTATATACAAAGTTTAAATCAAGTCATATAGCGAGTACACGCGGATTGCATAACTTCCACGCGTGAGTTTGTAGCGAGATGAGTAGAATTATAGAATGGACATTATTTTTTTCAACTTGGGGTCATTTCATGAAGGTAAACAAAGTTTAGAAATTCGAAGAAAAAAATATCAGCTTTCATTTAGTTATTAATGTATAAAAGAACAAAAAAATTTCTTTCTGAAATAAGAGAAAATGAGAAAAGTTCAGCCGAGATGATTGATTTTGGATAAGCAGACACTTTCTAGAATTTTAAATTCATTGACATCTACACGAAAAACAAAACATTTTTTTTCTAATGATTGATTTTGTTTGGGATTTTTTCCTTCGCTCTTCCGTTTTCTTAATGAACTGTTGAAATCATATAATGGTGGACGGGAGTTTCAGCTACTATATTTGAGTCTTTGGAAGTTACTGAATATTTATTGCAAATAAAATATTTATTGCAATAAAAATTCTTCCATCGTTATTAGTATTATTATTAGCATTTGCTTTCTGAATATTTGGATAAAAAATTATTTTTCTAAGTTTTCTGTAAGATGAGTATGTGGATACTGTTGCCGCTATTTTTATCGTTTTTCTCGCCTCTATTGTCATTCTTAAGGTCTTTATGATAAGGTTGCCTTTCTTTCAAAGAAACTTTTTAGGATTACCTTCATGTGAGCCATTTTAGGACATTTAAGGATGCTTTTATCTAATAGGTAAGGTTTGCCCTAACTGTGGCTTTATGCGCCCTAGTCAAACGTCCACAAGGAAGGGTATATATATATATATATATATATATATATATATATATATATATATATATATATATATATATATATATATATATATATATATATATATATGTATATATATATATATATATATATATATATATATATATATATATATATAAAGAAAAACTCAGTTTATTGTTATTTTTAGTCATTTTCTTTTGGAAAGAATAAAATTTCGGCTAAGACATGATTGACACTGTATGGGAACGAAAAGTTAAACTTTTTAAAACTTGCAATTCGAAGCTCTGGGTTACTTGAACCAGCAAAGTGCCTAAGATTGCAAATTATATTTTGTTTTGACACATATTAAAAATGCAGGAAGTGCAAACAATTTATATAAACACCAATAGCAACACACAATCATCGCGTAGCTTTACCCAACAACTTCTATGAACTAAGATCCATCATAAACTACAACATATGCCACCATTTAAACATCACCAGAGTAGTTTTCAAACTGGGTGCTGCGGTACCCTGGTGTGCCACAGGCAAAGACGAAGGGTGCCGTGGTGTCCATGGTTTCTATATGTATCTATATAATACAGATAGACTAGTTTGCAATGAAAAAATATTTCTTCAAATGGTGCCACGAATCGGAAGAGTTTGTGGACCACTGCTATTCCACACATATTAACCACATATGTACCACAAACATTAAAGTTGTTCAATATATGAGGCCTTACCCTAACATATAAGAGTGAAAAAAAATATCCATCAAATTAGTCTTTATCTTAAAATTTTAATAAAAAAACATAAAAGCATTTCTGCGTATTGAAAATTTTCTGCTGAGGAAGTGCTTGAGTTATTGTTTGTTTGTTATAGTTGAAGGGGATGTAATTAATCTAATAATGTCCTTTCCAACTTAAGAAGTTTCTGTATTTTTTACTATTTTTGTCCTAAATTGAAAAGAAAAACTTCGTAGAGATGTCAAATAAAAGGAAACAAATCTTTATTCTCCTCAGTGGTAAGATCGAGCTTTTTTTTCCTTTTTCAAATCAATTTATAAACCCTGAGATATTTTTATACGCAGTTTGTACATTTTCACGTTCTCATTTTTCGATGTACTTCTTGAGAATATTTGTGTCTTCTATTTGAAAGATATACGCGTTTCCTTTTTTTTCTGTGTGAATTGAATTTCTTGGGAACGTAGCCATACATGATCAATTTTCTGTTGTCAGCTTCCATCTTGTCACAGTTCATCAAATCATTTTTTCCAAGGAAAAAGGAATCCTCTTTCTATTTTACAAACCCCAAAACATAGCTTCAGAAATTTCGTACCGGTATACTTTGAGTTATTATTAAAATACAGCAATAGTCGAACTTATGCATTGATCTTGAATTCAGTTAAATTAATGTTAACTTTTAAATGCCGGACTTTACTCCTTGTTATTTTGAGCACACAAAAAAAAACACATTTTTGCGTAATACAAATTATTATGCTAGTTCAAAATGAGTGATCCTATTTGTTTTATTTGAACAAGTGCTCTTTGTTTTGAGAGAAGTATAGATTTCTTTACAGAAGACCTCCTTTAGGAGACCAAAAATTCAAGTGAAGTGGCTTGCTGCCGTGGGCAGGTAAACGAAAGTTTCTGTATAGGAATGAGTTTTTGAGATTTTTTTTTCTTTTTTTTTTTTTTTTTTTTGAGATTTTTTTAGAAAGACACCAAATTAGCAAGCTTGTGCGTTAAAGCTAAGGTACAATAAAGAACAAAAATGCAAAAATGCAAAAAAAAAAAAAAAAAAAAAAAAACGAGCTGATGTGTGCCTCACATGACTTCCTTTTACTCCATTTTAATGTCATTTTCCCATTATTGGCAATTTTAATGTGATTCAATAGTTTAATCTCTAAATATTAAAAACGATGGCCAAATTAAAACCAGATAAAAAAAAATCGCCAAATTTTCCGCCAAGTTGGCGACAAAACTTGGCGACCAAAAGACTGGCGATATATCGCCAAGTGTCCGCCAAATTGTAACACCACTTAAGTTTGCATTGATATTAACAATGATTTCCCCCCAAAAAGGTGCAAAAGACCCCCTTAGGAACATCCGAAAGCAACCAAAAGGGGAGGTGCACAACTAGACCCCACTACGAGTCTATGTACCAAATTTCAACTTTCTAGGACATACCATTTTTGAGTTATGCGAGATACATACGCACATACGCACATACGCACATACGCACATACACACATACGCACATACATACAGACGTCACGAGAAAAGTCGTTGTAATTACCTCGGTGATGGTCAAAATGGATATTTCGCGTGTCTATACATTCTTAGGCACTTTTCCGCATGTGGTCGAATCGAAAAAAAAAACTCAACATTCATTTGGGGGTGAGCAAAATGGAAATTAAGGGCGATTTTTGAGTGAAAATTTTTTCGCGAATACAATACTTCCTTTTTTGTAAAAGGAAGTAAAAAAGAGAAGTGACAAATTTGCAGTTAATGCCCCTTTTTTTTGAAAACGGTAGTTTGAGCCTATTGCTCGTATGAGGGGCATTGAGAACAGGGATATTCCATTTACTAAGTATTTTTAAGTTTTCATGGAAATGTGGCTGAAGTGAGTGTCCAATATCAATAAAAATAACTTAAATTTTCCTATATCTGCTTCCAAACAAAAGTTCTGTTTTCAAATCCCGATGCAAGCAGCTGGTCCTATTTTTTTTTTCGTTGATGGAAAAAACGCAAAATCAGTTAAACCTTTCACCATGAGTTTAGTTCTGAATTTCACTGATATCATAAAATCTGAAGAAACTTCTAGTAATAAATACTGTTGGGTACCTTGATTGCCGAATGATAAGAAGCATCTTTGGATGAATTTGGAAAAACGGAGTCTGGCGTAGAAGACGCAATTTTAAACTGTACCATTTATTTAAGCATCCAGTTGTTGTCCACACTTTTAAAATTATGCGTCTAAATTGGTTCGGCCACGTTATCCACCTTGACGACAGAAATATTCTAAAAAGAGCATTAATTTCCTTATCATAATGGAATACTTTGAAAGCTGCGCCAGATGGATACTGTCGAAGAGGATTGTAATGTTCTTAAGTCTAAGAACTTTAGAAAAAATTTGGTGAAACACTGAACTTCATTTTAACAGTGCTTAAGTCACTGTATGACTCACCTCATGACTCATCTTATGCTTATCTATTGCATAACTTGCCCTTTGTTGTTAATTTTCACTTTTCAGTCATTCCCTTTGAATAACACCATCTTTTAAAACCACATCTTCATTAATTAAATATGTCGCGATAACAACTTTCCAGAAGTTAACAATAAGCACGATCTTCCATTCATTCATAATGATTTTTCTTCAAAAGCAAGTTTCGATTAATAACATAAAGAAAAATGATATTTCTCATTCAAGAACTTATAAGTTTTAACTTTATTTCAAGGTCAATCAAAGAGGTTCCTATTTGGGTTTACTTTTCGCAAAGTAATGACCCCGCACTTAAACGTTTAACCAAAGTTTCTAATATTCCGTTAAACGACCATGAGCAATTTTTGAAAAAAGATTTAAATTATGAATATTATGTTTCTCTTTTTTAGATCATAGTTTCGTTTTTCAAAAAATTCCTTTACACTGCTCGTTTTTCAACTAATTCCTTTATGCTATTATATAAATTTTTCTCTTGTTCTATATTTACAAACTTTCAATCTTTTAAACACTGTCGGAATATTTAATAACAGTTCAATAAATATTTGCAATTAAGAAACATTTAACTTGAACAGTAGATGAATTTTCATTAACTTGTTGAGAAATAACTAAGTTTTAGTTGATTTAAATAACAACATTCAATGTAAAATCATCATGTCATAGTTGGGATATGATATTTGGGCATTAATTTTCTTTTCAGCTATTAAACTTTTCCCTTAAAGATAATGATTTGCAACTATTTTAATCTAAATTGTACCTGCTGTAACTGTACGAGGACTTATAATTTGAAATTAGAATACTTACGTTTCTGAAGAACTTGAAATTTTAGAATATTTCATTACAAATGCTGATAAGGTTTTATTTTTGCACTCGAGGCAAAAATATTACCTTTTGATTGTAGATAATATTGCTCTTAAGTTTTAATAAATTGTATGCAATATCGTTCACTGCAATAAAAATTAAATATTTTGTTAATCAGAGTTATATTATCCTTCCTATCTTGGACAGAACAGAATTAAGATATCTGAAACTAATTTTAAGCAAGATTTATCATTATTGCTCATTTTACTTTCTTAGATTGAACACTTAAATGTTAAATTGAATTTTTACATATTTTGTCGTTCGTATCAATAACTGGCCACAATAATAATACATCTCAAAGCTAAAGTACACAATAATTAAAACATAAAAATAAAAATCTATATTATGGCTATTTCTTGCCGGTAACTTTATTGGTTACGAAGTTAATTAATAAAATGATGTTTAAACATATTTTCACGTGCTGCATGCAACTTAAAAGTAGCTTATAGAAATAAAGCGGAGAATATATATGTATGTATATATGTGTGTATGTTTCTTTCACAAATCAAGTTCACTTTGGATCTCGACCAAATTTGTAGGCAGGTACAGCTTGGGCTCCTGGAAGGGTCTTAGGGGGTTTTCAAATGCTACCGAAGAGTTCAGACTTTAATTTTATTTCCCTAAAATGGTATTAAATGGGTCTTTCCTATCGAAATAGTTATCGGATCGTCTTGGATTTAGTTTCACTGGAAAATTTATGAAAAAATCCCTTTAGAGGATTTTTATCCTCCGGATTTAGAACCATTAAGGGCCTTAGTTGACCAGGAGAAAAGTTATAAGCATTTTTAAGTTAGTAAAAATGAATTTTAAAATATTTATTTATCGTCTGCACGTGCTGTGATAATGATAGTAAAAACGAGCTGATGTGTGCATCACATGACTTCCTTTTACTCCAATTTAATGTCAGTTCCCCATTATTGGCACTTTTAATGTGATTCAATTGTTTACTCTCTAAATATCACAAACAGTGGCCAAATTGAAAGAAATTTAAAATTAAAAAAAAATCGCCAAATTTGCAACCAAGTTGTCCAAAAAACTTGGCGAAAAATAATTTTATTCTTTAAACACCATCGATAATGCTTTTAAACATAATTTTTGAAGTTGGCGCAAAAACAAAACGTAAAATCCAGTGTAACCATGCTTCGTTCATATATTTTTTTTTTTTTTTTCAGAAAAAGCATCCTAAGTTACGAACTAAACATTTATATCGTTATTCAAATATGCTGTCATCAATGCATAATGTATGTGAAAGTGAAGAAACTGATCCTGGTTAAATTTATAGTTGTATTTGAGTTATGGCTGTGAATGATTTTATCGATCGTTTTTGCGCCAACTTCAAAAATTATGTTCAAAAGTATTATCGATGGTGTTTAAAGAATAAAATTATTTTTCACTTTTTAGAGCAATTTTGAAGTCGGTTCTATTTTTTTTTTCAAAATTTTTTCCTTACTCGATGCGTCACAAGTCGTATTGTGCGCAGCAAAGCCGCCTATCAATTTAAAGGTCCCGAGATCGAACCAGCCCTTCGCATTTTGCATTTTTTAACTCTCGTTTATTCTACTGTAAACTTTTACAGTAAAATAGGATTTTACAGTAAAAGCTACAGGCAACATGGATGCCAGTAACGTTTACCGTAAAATTTCAGGATTATTTTTAACAGTGCAGTTTAACGGAGGAATTAAAAAATTTCTATGTTTATTATTGTTTCGCTGTTTACTTGTTGTACTGCCTGCAGAAGATAATGGAAGATTGCAGTTGCGTTTATGGAAACTTTTACTTTTGAGTTTGATCTAATCGGGACTGTCTTAAAGTCCATTTAACGTTGCCATTAACTTTATTTTAGAATGGTTGATGCTGATGTAGATTTTGGGGGAGAGACTGACGTCGTAAATTTAGTTAGGAGTTTTTACGAATAATTTTAAAAGGGTTTTATTTCGTTAGTTAAACTCGCTCAATTTAAATTTGTCTTTTAACAGGAGCCTATTGTTCCAATTCTGATCAGGTTTAAAAAAGAAAATAATGATGCTAGTTTGAATTTTTTCTCATCCTGAATGGGATCTTAGGAACTGTTTTCGATATCGAGACAGATGTTTTCGGAAGGACTGTTGACATTATTTGAATATTGCAATAGTTATGCAGTCTCGGTGATCAAGGGATTGCTCGATGCTGGGATCTTTTTTTCTAATAGGTAATGTTAGGAAATGTTTTTTTTTTTTTTTTTAATGAATAGTGTTAGGGATCTTCATTATAAAACGTGTCCTCATTCTAATGGGAGTTTTTATTGACAGATTTCCTTGGGGCGTTTACGGACTGTTGTCCACTTTCAAGTAATTACTTTTTGAGAGCTAATGTCGAGATTGAACTGGATTTGTTGTCCTTGTGCTAATGAGGATTTATAGGCTTTCCGTTGACGATATTTCTGGGCCCTTGCTTTTATTCAAATGACCTTTTTGGCTATGCTTCACCGTACCTATTTATTCGATCATTGGTATGTTTAAGCGAGTGGTAACGTTATTACGAAGTTTTCTTGTTCAAACGAGGATTTTTATGGACTAATGTCCAACGATATCTCTGGGACCTACCGTCATTATTCGGAAGAAAAATTTCCCACTATGTTTTTTTTAACTTAAAGAAATTATGATTGTTGACTCTCAGCATTATATTTTCGTGATAGACTGTACATAGACGTGTGACGCGGCTAGTATATAATAAGGATAATCTTCAAAAATAAAATATTTAGTGTAATCCTATACGTTTTTGTCTTGTCTATCCAGTGATTGGAACATGCTTAAAAAACTTTAAAATTTGACTTTGCGCAACGTTATGTTTTGGAAAACTTATTTTCTTAGTGACACCTTCCTGTTCAAATTAAATTGACACGGTATGGGTTACTAATCTTTCTAACTAGTTGAATGCATATGCTTCGTATTCAAATGTTTTTCCTTAGGTTATGATGATTGTCTCTTTGCAATTGACAATTTGTGAAATTGAAGAATTCACATTCATTCTATATTGCACTATTTGCTTTATATTTTATCTGGAATAGAAAGCGCTGTATGTAGAATTTTACAGTCGATGATTTGGTTAAATGTTGTGTTTGAATTCCTTGCCTGTTTGCATACAAATCGGTAAGGTTTAACATAAAAGGAGTTACTAATTGTGTAACTGCCCATTGTCTCATGTCTTTATTACATCAACAGCAAAATATCGTTACTATAATGAGTGAATGTTTCACGGTTTCGCTTTTATTTTAAGGAATAAAGCCAAACAAAACACTTCAAAAGCACAATTCGCGAATCAAATGCTATGCATATTTTAACGTATGTATACAAAGGTATAGAATGCGCGAAAAGTGTTATTTTAAAATAAAAAGATAGCCCGAAGCGTTCAGAAGTTTAGTCATATGTTCGTTATTTTGAAGCACATCTCTGAGAAAGATATCGAGTTCAAGATTTTTCCTACCACTTACTTGTCCTTAAACGATATGAAAGCAAATTGAAATACAAATGAATACATAGATTATTTTCATGAAACATTGTTTTCACAGTTCAAGTGTTTTGCATATCACGGAAAGTTAGATGGCAACGCTTTATCTGAAACAACTTAGGCAGAACTTCCACCCATTACTATTACGACCGTAGTAAAACGATGTGTAAAACTTAAAAGGAACAGCTTTTCTGGCAAGAAAATGTGTTAAGGATACCGTTATTGGTGAAACTACATTTCGTTTTGATGGAATATACCCTTTTTTTCATCGTTAATGAATATTTATTTGCAAGGATTTTGAAAATAATTTTGCTAAGTATTTGTTTACTAAATACAGTTTTGTTTTTCCTGGGATAAATTGGAATTAAGAAATTGGGAGGCACTTAATCCGAAGGTATCGATCTAATTTTTTTCAACATTTCAGCATTATAGATACACGTGGCTTAAAATTAGCATGTAACGAAAAGTTCGGTGTTGTGCCTAAAGAATATGAACAGGAGACCACCTACATTAAAAAAGAAAAAAAAAATACTTTCACGTTGCATATATCATATTTTCCAGCTTTTATTTATGTTGACTTATAGGGATTTCGAAAATAATTTTGCTCAATATTTATTTACTGACAAAAGAATGGTACTTTCCTGTTTTTCTAGAAAAAAGAAGAAAATAATTTTTCTAATTTAATTCAAAGAGCTTTGAATCTGAAACTTAGATACTCTTTAGCAGCACAGCACGCCTGTGTCACTATTTTACTCTGAACATTAACATCATTGTTGAAATCATTAACATCATTGTTGAAATGTATATCATTAAATTAAGTCTGAAAAAGTAGAAACCGTAGTGATTTTCAACTCTTGGGTTTTAAGTACATCTACTTTGAAACGTTTGAGCTTTATTGCGTCTATGTTTGACGTCATGTACCTATATTATGCAACGCTACCTGGAGGTAAAAGCGAACACTCATAAATTTTCCATTCTACACTGATCAATCTATCATCAGAATCGTCATATCATGGCTTCAGAGCATCTAATCCCAGGAATAATAATACGATATCCTACTGTTGCTCTGAGGCGACGATATGGGTAATAAGATATACAATTGGCCCTCCCTGTCTTTGAGAAGGTTATGAAATTTGTATTTACATATAACTGGAAGTGTTTTTTGCTGTTTCTTGAAAAAATATTTATTGAGTGTACACACTTTGCTCCCTCGATCTCTGGAAAAATTCGAAATGACGAGCCTTCCTATCAAATTTCAATGTGCTCGTTAACACATTGTAAAAAATGGTGTTAGGTTATCAGAATGAATGGGTGTAACGTTACGCGAATTTTGGAGCATGTAGTAACATTGTTTTAAAAACTCAAATTATTGGAGGGACCTTGCACTATAGTTTGTGTAAAGTCCATCTGCAGTCAGTAGAATTCAAAGCGCATGCGTAAAGATTAGCATCGACGCAGATCTGGTAAGCTCTTATTAGCGAAACAAAAACCGGCTTTTGTGGCCGAGCGGTAAAACTCTTGCTTTGCGACCTGTCTGTGAGATTCGCGTTCTGGGTTTGGGCACCTCTAAGAAGTCCCTGGTGTTATTTACTCTCTTAATGCTATAAACCTATCCTGTTTGTATATTAAAATGAATAAATAATTGGTGTATAATGGTTGTGAAGAAGCATGAACTTGATAAATATTGAATAAACGAATGATTGAAAGCAAAAGCTGAAAATAAGTCACAAAACAAGGGTTTTCTAGCATAATTTTTTTATACTGTTATAACGAAATTTCAAGAATTAAGGCCTACTAATTTATATAAACCATCGTATAGTTAATTTGAAGTATAAATCTACTTACAACTAAAAATGAGTAACCGTTTAAAAAAGTCAGATGAAAGCTTAATTTTTGCTAATGTGTAACCTTTTAAACAATCTCTGTAAGCACACAGACAATTCTGGTGTAATTTTATGCAAAAATGAGTGAGACTTTACGCTATAGTTACATTAGTATGGTGTAACCTTCCACAAGCAATGTGTAACTTCACACCTGTTATATCAGTTATAGTTACTTCCAGTGCGTTGGAAGCATCTGTGCTGCCACTGTTTTTATGGAGTGAAGCTACACAAAGTTTTTCAGTATCGTGGACATTGTCATTAAAAGAAATCTTAAGAAATTTAAGATTGGCACAACATACTTTATAGTTATTGCTCAAGAAACCATAAGTAATCATATTAACATGTGAAAAAAAAAGAAGTCGCAAAAACGCGTATCAGTTATTACAATAATACGCATACTACTTTGGCATATGTTAGAATTATTAAAATTTTACATCAAAAATCAAATGAGAAAAGTATTGCTCACTTATCTCTCTTCTTCGAGAAAGCTGGATGAATAGCTTAGACCGAAAAAATTCAGAGGAGCGACGTAAAAAAGCCAGGGGTGCCCACCTAGGGGGGGGGGGGGGGGTCATAGCGCAGACTGCGCCGCCGTTGAAAAATTTTAGGGGGGTGTTTTAAGGGGTCTTTTTCTCATTTGAGAGGTCCTTGGATATTCAGGGGGTGCGTCTTTGCTCTTAGAAGGGGGGGGGGGAGCAGCCCTGAAAAAGCTGTTGCGGAATTTAAACTTACGGTAGGCTATGACTGCCTGGTGAAACACCTTCACTGAATTGGAATTTATTGTGAGTCCTAATTGTTCCCTTTGTGAGAAAGGCGAAATTATTGACAGGAACCATTGGTTGACATTCCCGGATTTGCGTGGAGACTTCAAAGGGAGTCGATATTGGAGCGCTCGACCCCTGCAGAAGGAACACCAACTTTTTATCTCTTTTATGGTTTCATTTTCCTTTGCCATAGTATTTGAAAAAAAAAAAAAAAAACCTCCAGGGATATTATCTAGACATTATTTATCTTCATAATAAGGGAAATGTCTGAAGAGAAAAAGTTCATTATTTGTCATGAATTTATATATGAACCCACATTTTTCCAATTTTGAACCAAAGCCATTACTTTTGAGCCGAAAAGCAAGAACGTTGCCTGTTTATAAATACAAAAGTGACAACAAGCAACATGCTCTGGGCCCAGCTAGACTGATCCTAGTCAATTTACAATCCCCCAGTGAAGATCAATGGCCCTCTTAAAACTATCTACTCCCTTGCTCATTACCACTTCTTCCGGTAAGCTGTTCCAAGGTTCCACTACCCTGCTAAAATATTAATTTTTCCTAATATCCATGTTAGCTTGAGATTTAAATAGCCTAAAACAATGACCCCTTGTCCTGTTTTCAGTGCTAAACTTCAGCTCCTTAACATCTTTCATTTTAATAAATTTAAACAACTGAATCATGTCCCCTCGGTCTCTTCTTTGCTCGAGACTGTACATTTTTAGCATTATAAGCCTGGAATCATAGTCTAAATGAGAAAGTCCATTTATTAGCCTTGTAGCCCGCCTTTGAACCCTTTCCAATACATTAATATCTTTCTTAAGATAAGGAGACCAAAACTGAACAGCATACTCCAAAAATGAGGTCTTACTGAACTCCTATATAACGGCAGAAGAACCTTCTTTAGATTAAATTATACAAATTATTACAAAAGCTAAAGCCTGTTTCTTCACAAAAAATGCGAGGAAAAAGTTATGTTTTTCAAAATAGTTTTCAAGTAAAAATAGTTAAACAAAAATGATCTTTTAAAAGCAGTCTAGACAAGGTTTCATATTATTAGCTTCAAAGCGGAAAAAAAAAATCCATGTGAAATAATAAGACCTGCTAAAAAGTCTGAAAGCTGTCCAATAAAAACAAAAAACACATTTTTACTTTTCTAATTTTACAAAACAAAACCAATATTTTCCCTTAGTTCGTTTGTAGCATTTAAAAATCTCATCAATTAATGGATCAGAGGAGTTATATATGCAGAAGGAAAATCACAAGTTTTGCATACGTAAACTTTAAGAACAATTCCTGTTAGTGTGCAGAGGTTGAAATGAACATTGTTCTTTTGAACTTACTTTTCTTGTGAAACTTCATTCTTCTCCGCTAAAGCAAGAAAATGGCAAATATTTCCCAATCTTTTTTTACTATAAGATGTAAAACGCAACACAATGTAAACTTGGGAGTAAAAAACTGCATTTGGAAGTTTCCTTTTGAGTTTGGAGAAAAACATATTTTACTTATGTAAAGAATGAAAACATTTTTTTACGTTGCCATTTTTTAAAAGAGAAGAACGCAAACAATAGTTTAACAAAAGTGTTTCTTTTTCGTTGTTCCCCTTCTTCCGTTAAGTGTATTTTTATCGATTTTTTCTATAGTTTTATTAGGTTAAATGCTATTCTTTAGAGAAAGGAGGAAGAAAATATTTTTTGAAATAACATTTTTTCTCATTGTATACGATATTTATTTCAGTACATGACAGGCAGTTTTTTCTAATAGAACTCAGTAAAAAATTGAAATAATTTACCATCTTATGAAATGTGCTACTTTTACTCTTAATGTACTTCGTTTATATCACGTAAAAATTTATACTTGTTTTGAATTTATGTTGCAGTCGAACTTGCATATTGCGAGCGCGAAGGGACCATGATTTACTCGAACCGTGCGGTCGTAAAAAACGGATTCGTGACAAATTAAAACAATTGTTTCTTATTTTAAAGAATCTCACACGCATTAAACCAAAAACAATCATGAGCAATTTTGAATTTCGGTACAGTACTAAAGAAGTTGGTTAGCATGCTTTTTAACTTAATGCTTGGGCATCAAGCTTAATGCTCAAGGTTTGCTTTCAGTTGACGAGCTAATACTTGCCATTGCTGCAGACTCATGCTGCTGGATGGCTAAATTACTTTCAAGTTGGTTGACACTATCAGTTTTAAGGAGAGGGCATCTGCTTCATGCTCGGTTATTTAATTTTCCAGACTGATGAGGCAATAGCAGGCAGTGGTGTTCCCATAAGGTATGCACTCCAAAAACGCCGTATACTCTCAAACATTTTTTAGACATATAGCGTATACCCTCAAACAAGCTTCAAAATTTTCATATGATGACATATTACGTATATGATCGCATACACATATTGTGCGCAATCTATTACTGGGAGTATACCCTCAGAAAAATTGATGGGAACATCACTGATAGTAAGGATGAAACTGCAGTCTCTGGATGACGCAACCGAACAGTCGGTATATTGCATGTAGTTCATTTAAAGGTTTGCAATCATAAAGTTTACATTATAATTTAGCTTAAAATATGGTTTCCATGTGAAGAAGACTGATAAAATTATATACAGTTCCTGCTAAAACGTTGTCACCAAAGAAACATAAAATGGTCAACTACTCTAAACGTTTGGCCTAGCGGCATGTAGGACTGAGGCGTCCATTATTTGAGAATTTTTCAAGATTTTTTTTTTTTTTTTGTCTGGCGATATCTTCGTAAATATACTGTGTTCACATGTGCCCCTCTTTCTCCTACAAATAACTTTTACAGAAAGTTGATAACTTGATGCTATGATATGCAATGATTCTTTATATTCGAATTTATCACAATTAAAAGCCAAAGTTTACCATTCCGGAAAAAAAATTGCAAATATATGCGCACAAATGTCACAACCATGCAAATAGATTAAGCAATATTTATTATTTAAATGTGGTTTTTAGAAAACCCTTCATTTTTTGATGGCATTGATAATGTGAAGGAGCAATAAATGTCTACATTTTTTTTTTTTTTCAAAGTATTTAGAGGAAAAGAATTATAAACAAATTTGCGACACAACCATCTAGGTCTATGTGTTCTATGAAAACCCAAGTAAGAAAACGTCTTGGGAACTCATCCATCTATTATCTACCGTTAATTAGCAGTGCACATTGTAAATTAACTAAATTTGATTAAAGAAAGCTGTGTTGGTTTTCGTTTGGGTTTTTTATTTATCTCAGCGGGTTTGACTAAATGTATGTTTTGAATGGAAATTTTCCAATTTTTTTCCTTTTCTGAATTTAGATTGAGAAGCGGAATTGTTTTGAAAGACGCGGTTTTTAAGCCTTTTACATGTTTAGAAAGATAATTTAAAATTTTAATTTGGGTTTTGGTAATGTTTTATCGTGATCAAATAAATAAGTTGCATCATTTAATTAAAAGTACTTCTTAAGCTCTTTTAAACTGTTAGTATATGCAACGAAATAGGAACATTTGTTTTTCGGGGTCAAAAATATTTGATTTACTAAAAGACTATTTTGTCGCATTCTTCTGTTTCGTTTCTGATCTTTCCTAATGTGTATATAACAAAAGGTAAAATATATTTTCTAACTTGTTTTGAAGATGTATAAAATCAAGACTCTTTCTAAATTCTAAACTGCTACATTTTTTTGGATAAGCTAGAAATAATTTTTTGAATCAAACTTTTTTTTCATTGAAAGATCTTGACAAGGGACACCTTGTTCCCATATTTTATTTTTTGATTCGAACAAATTTTCGTAAAACTTTAAACAGTTCATAAAGACTTAACATTAGTGACTAAGGGGAAGTTTAAGCCAAATAAACATCAATTTAAATGCTTATTTGCTTAAAGCAAACTTATCTGAAAATTTCTCTTAAATAAGAACATGTTCCTGTAATAATATTCAAAATTAACAGTTATAAAACATAATAATGCCTACGTAAATATTTAAGGCAATTATGGCAATTATAGAACACGAGCACGTTGTGAAATTTACTAAAAAATATTCCGAAACAATTTGAAAAACTTCCTTTAATACTTATTCTATACTTTAATCCCCCCCTTACTTTTTTTGTCATAAAAGATACATGTAGTTAACTCTCGATAGCTCGAAGTCCGAAAGGACCGGCTAAAACGTTCGAGTTACATGGAAAGTCTCCACAACACTCTCTATAGTTTGGGACCCGATGAAAACTTCGAGATAAAGGAATATTCGAGTTATAACTTCGATTATCGAGATTCGACTGCATTTTGTTGTTTAAAATAAGTTTCAAACGTTAAAAAGGTACATTTGACATAATTTGCAACTTCAGATAATTGTGAAATATTTTATCAATGGCTTAAAAAGCGATATTGGTATGTGGGAATTTAGGCTCATTTAGTTCTGGACAAAACTTCTGGTTCAGTTTCATTTCCCTAAATTCAGTCAACTTTAATAATGTTCAGGTTTTCAAAAGTTTGTGGATAAATATTCTCATGAGGTGAATTGTTTAGTATAACTTTATATCTGCCATTAAACACATAACGCAGTGTTCAAGATTAGGAATTCGGTCTTCATTTGAGGCATTACCGCTATCTACTGTGTCAATCATATTTATTGCGAAATGTCTTGAGTAGTACATATAACGTTATTCGCACAGTTTATGTATTTTAGCAGGCGATCAAATGTATAGCTATTTCTCACGTTGACGTACTTCATGTACATTTGCGCAATGTGACAATAGGTACAGAGTGAATAAATTTAAATATATGTCACTATATTATTTTACGTTCAAACGAGTCTACGATGGATCACAATGGGTGTTAATATAGACAAAATGAAGATTCCTCTCCGTAATTATTGGGTTGATGAGGTTGAGACGAATTTTAGTCCCGATAACGTTATTTTGTAGATAAAGAGTTTCAAATGTAAGATAGAACGTTGAACGTACGTTTATCAACGTACAAATACGTACGTTTTCATATATACGTACGTGTTCAAATAGTTTGAAACACATTTAAAGGCGAGCTGATGTGTGCATCACATGACTTCCTTTTTCCCCAATTTAATGTCATTTCCCCATTACTGGCAATTTTCATGTGATTTAATAGTTTACTCTATAAATATCACCAACAGTGGCACAATTGAAATCAGATTTGAAAAAAACAATTGCCGAATTTGTCGCCAAGTTGGTGACAAAACTTGGCGACCAAAAGACTGGCGATATATCGGCAAGTGTCCGCCAAATTATAACACCACTTGAGTTTACATCGAAAGTAACAATGACCCCCCCCCCCCAAAAAAGGAGCAAAAGACCGCTTTAGAGACACCCGAATGCAACCAAAAGGGGAGGTGCACAACTAGAGCCCACTAGGAGTCTACGTACCAGATTTCAACTTTCTAGGACATACCGTTTTTGAGTAATGCGACATACATACGCACATCCGCACATACATACGTACATACAGACGTCACGAGAAAACTCGTTGTAATTGACTCGGGAACCGTCAAAATGGATATTTCGCGTGTTATACGTTCTTCGGCACATATCCACGTGTGGAGAAAAAGCCTCATCATTCATTCGGGGGTGAGTAAAATGAAAATTAAGGTCTTAAGTGAAAATTTTTTCGCGAATACAATACTTCCTTTTTTGTAAAAGGAAATAATAAATGCACTGATTTTTATAGCCAAAGTTGATTAATCTAGCATTTTTTTCAAATTTTTAAAACGAATCTCTAAACTTTTAAAGTTTTTTTGTTTATAAATTTTCTATCTAGGTCGTATTAATACTTTTAACCACTTAACGTCGGGGCATACACTGTAACGAATTTCGGAAACGTTTCTGGATATATCGGAAACGTTTCCGAAATAGTAGGAATCCTTCATCCAATAGCGAACTCCTCAATATTCAGAAAGCTTTTTGTTATTTCAAGATATCTAGAAGCGGAAGTGATGACGCAACGCTTCGAAACCTATTTCATCCTTCCAACACAGGCGCCAATGAGTCGGAAATAACGAGAACTTCTTTTTTTCTTATCTATGGTTGCTGCAGTCAGTAACTGTTTAGCATTGGATTGCTTGTTATTTCATGTCTAGAGAGTAGTAAAATGTGTCGAAACTAATTTTACGCCTTTGCATTTTGGACTGCCCTTGATTTTTTAGACGATGTACGCAGCTATTAAGTTAGTTAATAACCATTTGCTTCTTTACAATTTCCAATGCGACCATAATTAGATATATATTGTGTGTTCAAGCGTGAATAGTTTCAACACCCGTGTTTATACTTAATGAAACGAAACCCTTTGGATTACTTATTCAGTTGTAATGGAGGTACTTAGATTTTCTTCCGCTCATGTTCACTTGTAAGTATTAATGAATATTTTAAAACATGTTGTTATATACATTTATATTTTTGTTGATTTGCATTTGATGAGGCTCCAATGGTAACTGTTTTTGGGTTTATCGAATTAATTTAAAGTTATCCTACATACCTATGTGCGCGGTGTACTATTTGTTGTAACCAACTGAAACTGATTAATTACGCAAAAGAAGTAAGATTTATATTTGAGAAGCAATCACAGAAAAGTTATTTCGAAATACTTGGATGTACATACATTTTGGTTCAAAAAGAAAAAAAAATCAATTGTTTAATTCATTAGAAATATGGTAATGCAAATATTTTCTAGTATTGTAATATGCTTCACAAAAAATGTGCCGGTATAATTTATCTTTTTTTATTATAATTTATTCATTCATTTAAAAATATTTATACCATTAGAAAATGACCATGTTATCTATTAGTAAGAACATAGTTATGAAATTAATTCATCTGCTTATTCATTTTGTTAAATGTGGTTAACAATAAAAAAATTCCTTGACATTAGTTCCGAAAATAACATTTCCTTCGTGGATATACTAGTTTAATGTAGGACAGTCAGGAGGAATGAGTCAGTGGCAAAAATGGAACAGCTGCATTTACATGCTGAAATAAAAAGTAATATTATTTCATGTCATCGTTTTAAAAGTGATCAGTTTTTAAATACTATGTTATTAATATGCAATGCACATATCGTGAGAAGACGAGGGGCGTTCACCACGCAGACTGTGCCATTGACATTTTCAAGGGGTTGCTTTTTTTAAGGTGGGGGGCGCTTTATATCATTTTATGGGTGCACCATTACTCTTATGGTGTGGGGGGGGGGGGGGAACTCTCGTATATATGAAATGGAATAATCATGTAATAGAGTTCAATGTTTTAATAAATAAAATATATAATGCATTTTGCGCACACTCTAAATCAGTAACCTATTTTGATTAAGTATCTATATTTGTGATAAACTGGAAAAGGGCAAGAACAGAGGAATAAACCCGAATGGTTCCAGCAGGGGGACTTTGGTGTCATATTTAAATTCATCAATTTCTCTGTTGGTACTTTTCGGTACACTTTGTTCGTCAAAGAAATTGTCTTGACGTGAACGAATTCCGAATCGCGAAGGGCAGGTAAGTTCTGTCAAATTTTATCCGAAAATAAAAGCTATCAAGTTTGATACAAGATATGTTTTTAAGTTCTGCATTAAAAATGCAATATGTTGATAATTTTGTCTTGAAAATATTGAGAGAAAAACTGAAGTTTAATGTTGTATAACAAACAATCCCCTTTTGAGAAAGTACTCCCCTTCCCTCCCCCGACGATTTTGTGATTATGAATGAAACTACTATATTATTTAAAAAAAATTCAAAAATTTATAACTGTGCATATGTTATGCTGTTAACCATGCTATTTGTCATTAGAAATTCAGAAAAAAAAATCCACGAATGATTCTAAAATTGCTTGTTTCATCGTTCTTAGATATGAAAGAATTGAAACTGAAATGGCATGCAATACTATTAAAAAAGAATTATTTTTTAGAAAAAATCACGGAAAAAGGATTCCGAAATTCTCAGAAACGTTTTTGAAAATTGTTTGGAGAATTCCGAAATACTCGGAAACGTTTTCGAAACTTTCATGAACCACAGCTGCACAGAATACTCAGAAACATTTCTAGAAATTATAGAAAGAGGATTCCGAAATACTCAGACACGTTTCTGGACATTACAGAAAGAGGATTCCGAAATACTCAGACACGTTTCCGGACATTACAGAAAGAGAATTCCGAAATACTCAGAAACGTTTTTGAAAATTTCATGAACCGCAGCTGCACGATATACTCAGAAACGTTTCCGAATTTTTTTTACAGTGTACCTGACCGGGCAGCATTGTAGATGCTTTGCAGGTCCTAATCACAGTATTACAATGCTGCCAAGTTAGGTTTGCCCCAACTACAGTAAAGTTAACTCAGTGCCTATGGGGTCTAATTTCATGAATTGAGTGGAATTGAGTTTTCTGTTTCACAGCACTAAGTTGGCAGTTTAAGTTCTGATTCTAACTTAAACTGGCCTATGACGTCAACGTGCTGAGGAAACTCATGCTGCTGCTCATGATACTGTAGTCTCGAGATCCAATGTACTACAAAATTACTCATCGGGCTCGGAGGACCTATGTTGCTCATGATTTTGTAGTTTTGAGGTCGTAGGCTACTGCATTTTAAACTACTACTTGACTTATTTTGCTGAAGTAACTCATGTTTCTCATTGCTCACGATTCTGTAATCGCGATATCAGTTGTCTTGAGTTACACTACAATATGACTCTTCGAGCGGAGATAACTCGTGTTGCTCATGATTCTTTAGTTTTTAGATGGAATGTCTTGTTTATTACTATATCCTGACTCATCGCTATGAGCTTACCCATGTGCGTTTCAGAGGAGTTCGTAAGGGTCAAAACCCCCTTTAAATGACCAAAGGTATCTAAAAATGAGATTTATGGACATATAGTCCGAAACTGCCCAAGCTTCCCTTTTTTACTCAAAAAAGATGCTTGCGGCTTCCCTTACGGAAATGACCCCACCCCAAAAAGTGGAAGAAAGACCCTCCTTTAAGTAACTCATGATGATTATATTGTCTCGACATCAAACGCTTTGTTTGTAGTTGCTTTAAACAAAGAGAAAGTGAAAAAGTTTGAATGGATACTAGTTAGGAACAGGAATAACCGAATGACCATGATCTAATTAGTCGATTATTTAGGATCTAATTTTTGAGTTTGATTACAAGATTTCAGATTTGAGATATTATTTCCAATGATTCAGTCTTAAAATAACGTTAAGGTCAATTAAAAAAAAAAAAAAAGGAAGTTGTTACTAATAATGGTGTGAACTTTTATGACGATAAGTGCAAAATATTCGCATGGTACATCGTATACATGCATACGGAAGTTTTTTTTTTTTTTTTTTGCGTAGAAAAATTGCCTTTCAAGCCAAAACATGCCATGATGTAATCACCTGTAAAATGAAAGCGTTAAGAGGATATTTAAAATATCAAAATATTTCTGATTCATATTCGTTTGATTTCGAAGAAAATTCAAAGCAATGATAGCTTTGAAACTTTTAATCTATTATCACCAGTTTTTGTATTTAGTAGAAAATGTTAGAGCCATATTATACTGAGCTCTAAGTGATCATTCTAAATAACACCTGCTGAATAGCCACCATTTCACAAATCTTTGTGTCACTTATTTAAGTAAAAACTATGAACAAATAATTCATTTTGTTACTTTTTCTGTGTAAAAATATTTTTTTAGTAAAGTCTTTATTATAAAGGGATTTTCTTTATCAATAACAAGCGCATCATTTACAAACCAAAAAATGCATTGTTGTGGATGTTTTATGCAAAAGCATACAATTTTAAGTATATTTTTCGGATCAATATCACTCAAAAGTCGACTTTAATCTACCGCACTAGCCTACCTTTTATTGATCGTTGGGACTTAGGAGAAAAGCTTCTCGCAACATAGTCCTGGTAAACAATTTTGTTTGCGTTTTAACATATCCTTAGGGCATATGAATTTTTCCGCTTGATCGTATGTCAGACATAAGCTGCAACAATATTAAAGATTTATTCCCGAATATTTTACTCCACTTCCGATACGAAAAATGTTGATTTTTCTATCGCAAACATTGTTTATCGTGGTTTAAATTTATATTTTAGTTTACCACACAGCTATGAGTGTTAATCCATTATAGCTTGCGTTCGACGAACCTCACCGGTCGACCGGTGAGTAACCAGTTGCTAACCGCAGCGTTCTTCAGAGCTACCGATTAACTGGTTGCTAACGATGTCGTTCTATGAGCCTCACCGGTTGGATCTACCGGTAAACCGCAACTTAAGCTGGTTGATTGGTTGTGGGAACCACGTGACATTTTTGACCAATTATAAGTATTTTTCATCTGCATGTTATTCGTCTGCGCCATATCTGCGCAAGTAACCGGTAATCAACCGAAAGCATTCGATGAAGCATTGGTTCATCGGACACCAGCGGTTGGTAACCGCTGACATCACTGCTGTCACGTGAGTAACCAACTGGTCGCTACCGGTCGTGTTCGTCGAACGTTAGCATAGTCAGAGATAAGTACAGTATAATGAACATTGTGTATCAGGGTAAAAAGTAAAAACTCAGACCTGTTATTTAAAATACCAAAGCGTTGTGTTGTACGGCTGGGGCTGGGAACTGTAGGAATCGTGATGCATCGCCAACCTTATATCACGACATTTTTTAAATTTTCTCAAGTGTCACTTGAACTTTCTAGTTTAAATTTTAGAAACTATGCACAAGATATAAAAACATATTTAATTCCTGATATAAACATATTTCAATACCAGCAAAATTCTGTCCCTCCCCCTCCAAAAAAAAAAAAAAAAAAAAAAAAAAAAAAAAAAAAAAACGTGTTAACAGCTCTAAATGTGCATAAATATTGCAGAAAAGGCTTTTGGGATCGCAAGATGCCTACTTTTTCAATGCATAAAGATGTAACCTTATCGAAGCAGAGCCATTTCTTCCACTCACAAGCTCACATCTTTAAAAGGAGGTTCCATGTACCACCAAAATACGTTAACTGACGTGAAGTGTAGTACCCTCGTCAGATTTTTTGATTTCAAGTGAAATTACGAAACGACAGACGCAACACTAATTTTTCAATCACCTTTCAGTTTAGGTAACAACCATAAGTCGCAAGGGACCTTATCAGAATAGTAAGGGGCTTATTGAACCACATGAGTCTAGTTTTCTTCCAAAAATGTTGAAATCAAGTGCAAGAAATGTGCTGAGACAGAGAGAGAAAAATATTCACTGAAAGCAGTCTGCATTTCTATGGAATGTTTTCAATTTAGTTGTCACCTATTTTCTGGCAAAACTTCATGCAGTAGCGCTGCTCCAGTCACTCAGTCATTTTTGTTGAAACTCAAAAATCCAGCGAGGACCGTACACACTAACACTGTTTAACTCTGAAAAGCTTTTTTTTTCTTTTTGAAGCTAACTCCGTTTCATTTCACCTGTTAACATTTCTGTTAGTAGCATTTAGAGCAGCAACTGTGTTTCTCACGCATCTTTTATTTATCATTGCCTTTAAATAAACCTAATTACTAGGTTTTAAAGGTTTCCTTCGATTATGACTAGGGATTTTAAACTTTGACTGCATTCCTAAAAATGATATTATGTTTTCTTGTTTTAAAATGTTTCTGTAAGTCTTTGTGTGCCACTCTTAATACTCCACTGTACCGCACAGTGTTTGACGTGCTGCGAGTTTTAATCATCCTTGATTTACAGCCTATGCTATACTCCAGGGCTCCTTGAACCTACCACTACTCTTGGCTTAACCGATTGGGTGGGGCTTCGGAGAGAGCTCTGTTTTTGATTCAGACCAAGATTCGAACAACACTTATTAAGCACCCCCAGCGGTGTTAGTTTAGAATGGTAACTTGGAGAACATTGTAACCAAGACAAGATGAACGTGCACCAATCGCCATTATTAAGCAAGGACGGCTTTAGACCAGCTAGCATCGAATCTGCGATTCGTTATTTACGAAAACAATGACCTACTGATCGGATCAACACGGACACTGCATTAGCAAGTTCACATATTTCGTTTAATCAATATTTGGTAGTTTATGTAATTCATAAATAACTGTATATTAGTTGTTGGTATAGTTAAAAGAGTTTAGATAATTACAATAGAGTCTCAAAAAATCAATGCTTCAAAATCGTTCTCGGGACCAATTTCCGGACATTCGTCACGTGAAGACCAAATTCATTTTAACAAAAAAGAAAAGTCAACGTATTGCATGGAAAGCTTTTCAAAATGCGTAATGTTACTGTTTTTAGTTATTGGAAAACTATAATGGAAAAAGTAGAAGTTTTAAGGCTATCTAGGAGGTATAATTTCCCCGAAACCAATTGCATATTTTACATACTAATTTCAAATCCGATATCAGTTTCAGGATTTTATGACCTTCCTTGTTTGCTTTCCGAACCGAACAGAAAACATTATGCGTATTAAATTTTTAATATCCGAATGAAATGGAAGAATGCAAATGGTTTCAATGTATTTTTGTAAAATGGAACTGTTTCCGATAAAAAAAAAAGAGCTTTTTTTTATTTTACGTTTCTTTTTGGAAATATATTACTGGAACACGAAACGTTAACGTATTTCCATATTATGATTGTTTTTTCTTCGTCGATCGCTCTGTTTTCTGCACAAAATTGAAGAGTAGATTTTAAGAAATTGTATTCAAAAACATCAGCGTAATTGAAACTGATTCTGGTTACACGTTTTACTACTTGAATCAAGACAATTTCTGCAAACGTCATCATCACGCAATTGATACTTCTCAGCATATCGTACAGCTCTTTATTTTCATACGGAAGACGAAGTATGCATTTCTTATGAGAACTAGTAGTAGATATTATTATACTGTCGAACTGGCTTATAACGACCCCTGATTAAACGAGAGTTTGGATTTAATTAGGCAATCAGAGATTCTTGCTTGGTATAATGTTAAATATACTAGAGCATGACTCGCTTTTAACGAGCAAACCCGCTTAAAGCGAGTAATATTTCTGTGATTCGTAAAATTTCTGTTGACTTCCAGCTAAATTCATCCTTTGTAGGGAAATTTTTCTTTAACATTTCAAAGTCAACCGAAAGTTAGTGATAAATCATAAGTCCTGACAGCAAGCGATGCTTGAATTTGAGCTGCATATAAGCATTTGAAAATTATATATATGTGTGTGTATGTGTATTCTTCGAAAACAATGACAAAAGATACAGATAATTGGAGAGTTCAAAGCAAATTATCCAACTCTTTGGTACTGCACAGAAATTAAAAAGAAGAAAAAAAATGCAAGGCATGCTTTGCCTTGTACCATAGCATGCCTTGCCTTTAATCTTCCAGTTGATCCGAACCACTGCTTCGGTCAACCGTCTGGTCAGTGCTAATTCTATATTAGCCACCAGTTTGTTTGGCACTCTTGGTTTCCTTAAGAGGTTTTCCACTTCCAGCTCAGTCGCTTCCTATTCCGGGCTGATGAGTGCAATAATCACGAAACTGCAGTCTTCCGATAGAATTGTCTGAGCTGGCGGTGTATTTTATGTATATCGAAGAAAGTTATTAAATTGAACTATGTGTCCCATAGTTCATTTGTTTTATTTCGCTGCTTTAGCTTGAGTTTCAGAGCTGCAATTAAGAGCAGGAATTTTTCAAATCGAAAATTAAAACAACTTGAATTGAACTCATTTTTCCATATCATTGCGATTTAGTTTAGCAAAAAGCGGTTATCAGAAAAAAAATTAACTCTTAACTGATAAGTTGACGTGTTTCGAATTCCTGAAAAGTTGGATCTTTGCATTTAAACAATTTGTAATGTTTACTTATGCAGTGGAACCTTTGTAAGTTGACCACTTGAGGTGCGCTGCTTTAGTGGTCAACCTTAAGAGGGGTCAACTTAGACAGGTGGTCAACTTACAAGGGTGGTCACCTTTACAAGTTTTACTGTATCACTTCTTTATGTATATGCATGTAACTTGGGACAGTGTTTTTTCTCTATTTTTATTAATCAATCAAGCAAAAAATATTAGAAAGTTTCCTTCTTTTATCTTGTGACTTTCGAGGAGTACGCAAGAAATATCATGTTGGGGTAAGATCACCCCATCTCATCACAAAAGAAAAGGAAACAAAAAGAAAAAAATCCTCGCCAGCTTAGGGTTAAAGCAAATTTTACACGGATGTTTACTCCATTAAAGAAATTCCGGTCTCGAATTTAAACCACGATGAAAATCTTTAAAAAGAGAAGAAAAAAAAAACCTTGTGAAAATTTTATCAGGCCGAAGTGGCCTTAACTTAGGCTATTATTTGCCATTCTACTAGTGTGAGAAAAACCAGGAAATCTCTTGTTACATCAGAACGCTTGTAAGCGTCATTAAGCTGCGAAGTCCACCAGGATTAAGGCTTAATGGTAGCACAAGCTTACTTTACTTTTAGCTTGGAAGTGACATGAGTTTTTTCTTCCGATTCTATTTGGGCTTCTTTTTTAGCCTCTCCTTTTATTTAACTCGAACGAAGTTCCTTCCAGTTCCATTTCCCCTCTTCGTGCTGTGCGAGGGAAGTTTAGTGACTTGATTTTCGTTTCGTTCCAAAAACTGCAGTTTAAAGAAGCGAAGAAGTTGTAAGTCTGATTACGGCTTGATTTTTTTTTTTTTTTGTATTTTGCTTCCTGCGTCTTATATAATGCACAGTTGCTTTTTTTTACGCACCCAGTAAAAAGTGAAAACAAGTCGATGCTTCTTTACTAGTAACTTTTTATTTATAACATCTAAAATCTAACAAAATGTCTTACTCTTTAAATCAAGTTATTGCGTTTAATCAATAAACAATATATAGTCGGACCTTCATATATCGAAGTAGCAAATAGCCAGAAAAAAATTCGATATATAGAAATTTCGATATATAGAAACGATCTCATTTTATCATAAAAATCTCCTAAAACATTAAAATTAAAGCTAATTTTCGTGCATGAAACCCAATTTCTAATTTATACGAGCATAAACGAAAGTAAATAACTGAAAAATTAACAGAAATTACATTTTTGTGCCTTCATACATCTTGATACTTCGGCAGTTCAACTTGATTCGCAATATGAGGAGATTTTTGACAATGTAATCGAGAGAAAAGTAAAAAATCAATCTACTTAACTTGAATGATTTTTACTGAAGCTAAACAGACTAGGAATGATAATCAACAGACAAAAAGGATAACTTGAAACTGATTTTACAGTGTTACTGGCTACAACTAAGATTTGAAATGAACTTATGGGAATTTAAGAACTCCAGAACGGAACAACGACCTATATCTACACACCCCTCAAACCCGGATTTCTTATGAGTTTCTTAGCAACCTTTAGTAAACATAATTTTCCTCCCCTAACCGTCATTTTTTATAAGATAAACAGTCTAAGTGGAAAAAAAATCTACGAATGTCCCGAAAAAAAATTTCGATATATAGAGATTTTTTCGATAGATAGAAACAATGAACATTAAAATTTGCTGGGATTTCGATATATAGAAAATTTCGATGTGTGGAAGTTCGATATATGGAGGCTTGACTGTACTTGAATTTTCTTTTTCTTTTTTTTAACTTCCATTCTTAAGGCTCGAACTTTTTGGGATTTTTTTTCAATAAAGGCAAATGCCAATGTGTTTACGGGTAATTGGAATGTATTCTATAATACGTTGTTACGGATGGGACGTTTCACAGTCAAATTTTGAAATATTGGTGTTAAGTTTTTCACTGTGAGAATACAAAATTTTATTATTTTTTTAAATTTCTTATTTATCTCTTCACAGGGGAAAAATACAAATATAGAAAAATTTGGCTGTGGCATGTCACGTACGTAACACTAAATATTGTAGAAAGGCCCTAATTTAATTTTCAGTGAAAAAGTTTGATATTAAAAACTTGTATTTCTCTAATATTTCTTACGATATTTATCAAGCATGCTTTTTAATCTGTAAGCTTAAGTTAAAATTATTCATTCGTTATCAATTAGAAAATTATTTATCTTTTTGGAATAACCGTACAAAGCATTGACTTATGTCAAAAATTACGCCTTCCGGTATTGAAATTGCAATATTTGGAATTGAAAAAAGCAACGAAGACTCAGCAAAAAAGTGTTCTAAGTCTCACCTAGTATGAGATTATAACCCAAAAACTCGCTGATTGAATTTCTATGTTAAATGCCTTATAATTGTGATCTCTTAGCAGTTAATATGAAAAATAATGTACTATAATGTTGAAAAGGTCTGAATAATACGTGTGTATTATAGTTAGTGATAAGCGTATTTAAAAAGAAAATTGCTTCACCAAATATAGAAGCTTTTCATTTTTTCCATAGATAACGCTCTACATTCATGTGTATTAAGATTTTACAAAGGAGAAAAAACTTGAAATGTTTGTTGTTTGAAAATTATATATAAAATTCTGCTTTTTTTTTATGACTTTTAAAGGTTTCTCATCCTTTCCTTTACTTTTTTTTGTATAAAATATCAGAAGTGCCATTTCTAGTCTAAATAATTTCGGTTATCTGTCATAACTAAACAAACTGCTCCCAACTATTATCGGCAAACTATCTTAAAACTATTTCTCAAAAGTTTAGACAGTCATTCCAAACTTATTTGGATGCGTAAAAGAACCGAAGCCCATTTATCGTCTCTCTGAACATTTTCTTCGCCCATCCAAATTGGGACTACGTTAAAAATAAATTATCTACTCTTAGGCATTAAAAGTCACCCAATCTCTACCAAGTTTTAAAAATATTTTGCTAGCGAAGCCATCTATTATTCACAGCTTACAAATATATTAGTTTCTTCGAAACTTATGCTTCCTCAATTTCCGAAGCACTAAGATTTGCAGTTCTTGGAGGCCATAATTTTGGCTATTCATATTTAAATCTCAATTTATGTCTATCCCATTCGCTTATGTTTGCTCCGAAGGCACTCGAAGCTGGTGAATTAATTTAACTGTTTGGCGTTTCGGATTTGTTTTGTGTACCTTTTGATAGGACGCTGTTTGAAATATTTTAAGAACGATTGAGTTTCTTAAGCCCCTAGAAATGAAAATTAATGTGTATCGTTACATTAACAACTTAGTGAAATAATTCCTTTAGAGAGTTAGCACTGTTATACGATACGATAATGGAAGTTTCAAAATACAGTCGAACTCTGCTTACAACGAGCGCGAAGGTACTGTAATATTTTGTTATTGTAAAGAACGGGTTAGTGAAAAAAATCCTTAAAAAATATAAATGCTTACTTTTTTATTATTTTTGTACAGTACCAAATAAGTTGGTTATTTGATTTGAAGTGTCATATTGTCTATTCCGTGCTACTGTTTTCGAGGGACATGCCCGAAAAACATCGTCATTTGCATCCGTTGCTTCGGAATAATTTGAAGTTTTTCTCCACTTTAGGCTCCAAGTATGACGAGGGCTATTTAACTTCAAATTCTTCACATTTTTCGATATAGTGTTCGCTTTCTCTCTCTCTCTCTCTCTCTCTCTCTCATTTTTTTTCTCTCTCTCTTGACTTTCAGTTACAATATCGTCGGAAGTATATCTGGGAAATGATAATATTATCTTTAACGAATATATAGTTTTTAAATGCTCCTCTACTCCACAAATTTCGAAAAAAAAAAGAAAAGAAAAGAAAAAAATAATTTGAATTTTGACATCTGGAATTCAAATTATGTTTTTCGCAATCCCGAGTGTGTGTGGGTGTATGTAAGCGCGTGTGTTTGTGTCTGTGTGCAGGTATGAGTGTGTGGATAGTTGTGTGTATGAGTGTTTGTGGGGTAGGGGGGATGTATATGTGTGTAGGCATATGTGTTTGTGTCTGTGTGCAGGCATGAGTGTGTAGGTAGTTGTGTGTGTATGTGTAGGTGTCTGTATGTATGCGTGTGTATGTGTGTAGGTGTATGTATGTGTGTGTATGTGTTTGTTTGTACGTGCGTGTATGTTTGCGTGTAAGTGTAGGATATTGACGCAACTTGGAGATGGTTTTCGCTAGCATCGTGAGGAGCCGGTCGACGGTGATGCTGCAGAGGGTGCTGGCGGGAAAATAAATCATAGCACATCAAAACAGTCAAATGAAAGCAATAAGCAATCGTGATTGCTCAAAAAAAAGCCGTGTCATCACTTGTTCTCATGATTAATATTTTATCTCCAACTTTTGGTTGAATTCAAAATGTTAATGGATTTTTCCAAAAATAGAAAAAAAAAATTCTGAGGGAGAAATCAAGAAGCATTTTATGAATTACAAAAATATTGCCAACTTTAAGCGGAGTTTGCTTGTTATAAGCAAGTTTTGATCCCATAGACTTAACGTTGTTCCAACCGAATAGTTTTGATTTCGTCGCTAAATCCGAGTTCTTGTTAAAACAGTGCTCGCGATAAGCGAGTTCGACTGTATTATTTTCAGAATAATATTACTCACGAAAAATTCAGTCTTTTTTTTTTTTTTGTCGAAATATGGATGAACGCTGAACTTGGTACTTTGTATATTCCTTACACTAATAATACCATATTGTTTAATAAAATTATTAATAAATATTTACCTAGTTAAAAGTTACTCCAAAATTTCGATTTTCAAAGTGAAAAGCATAATAATCAATTTTATTACCATTTTACTTACATTTTGCTCATTTTTGACTCTACATAATTAAAACAAATATTTTATATAATGCAATTTTTTTTTCTAAAATATCGTATATTTACATCTAACTAATATTATCGTATTTTTTTCAGGTAAGAATGATTCATGACTATTGTCTTTCTGCGACAGCGAAAAAAGGTACTTATTGGATTTTTTAAAAATATTTCTTAAGATTTTCCGTCACCCAAGCATCATTATTTCTTCTTTGCAAATAAACCTAAACTCTAATAGTTTGCTACACTGTTAATATGTTTTACCATTTTATCTCTAATTTCAAAAAATAAATTAATAGGTCAAGTTTTTGAGGAACAGAAAATAAATTGTTTCGATTTACATAAATCATTTCATGTAACTCTTTTAAGATGAAACATAATTAGAAAGATTTTAAACAATGTTTAAGAGGACAAAAGGAAATTCAGCTAAGGTGAGAACATTTTTAAAGATTGAATAATTTGTCAAATCAACAGTAACATTATCCTGACTATTTGAATGAAAAATTTTATAATGTACAAGTTGATTTTATCTGGTTATTTTTTTTTCTTGTGCGAGACGAAAACGAAGTATTTAATTAAGGAATTATACGGGCAAAACAGAATTTATTATACAAAGCTCATATATTTAATTAAGAGTGTGAAAACTTTTTCTCTAATTAGTCCTTAAAGTCATTTATTCTTTAGGTTTCTACTTTAGTGCATAATTTTCTAATTTAGTGCATTTTTTTTAAATTCAAATAGTGTGACAAATTCCCAATTTACAGGAAGACTGTTAACATATAACAAATGTTACATTAAAAAAATCTTCCCGTATTATCCTATTATTTAGGAAAATGTAAATTTAAAATAAGGAAATGTAGGGCAAAATTAAATAGTCAAAAGAAATTACCTTTCTCAAAATTAACCATGGGATTTTGTTTTGAAAATTACAGTACATAAAGAAAGAAGAATGTATTTTGTGATGAAACTTGCGTTGAAATGTTAATTTTCATTTTTGGCAGTAAATTTGAACCTTAAAAAATTTGGAAAATGTTCACTATTCACCACGCATGGGGCAAAGTGAAAAATAAAGGATTTTCTAATTAAATATTTTTATTTCTTTATTGAAACATATTTCAATAAATGAATGAATAAACGAATGAATGAATGAATAAACACTGAAACTATAAACGAATGAATGAATTATTAATAATTATATCGAAAAAAATGATTGAATGAATTAATAAATGAATAAATGTAAATTAATAATTAATTAATCAATACTTTAGTAATTTAATAAAGGAGTGAATAAGTAAACGAAATCAAATCTTTCATTTTACCCAGTTCACTTTGCCCAGCGTGTAATTAATAAAATTTAGCAGATATTTAAAATGAATATACTAATGCTCATTAAAGAACTACGGCAATGGGCATCGATAGATTTTAATTAAAACTTAAGAAGCTAATTTTAAAAATTGTCACTTCATAATGATAGAAATTATTTTTAACTACAATATGTATATCACTACCCATTTTACAGTGAAATATGGGTATCAAATAATCAAAATGACTTTCAAATTTACATACTTAAATCTTAAGAACAGTTAATTTTTTAACTGTAATCAGCTGTACATAAAAAATATGTTTAAAATATTTCAAGATATGTGGCGCTCGAAACTGAAAACATTTTAATAAATATATAATTATTTGCTCAAAAAATTCATTGCTTTGAGTAATTTTATACACTCTAATGTTTCGTTTTTCTGAAACTAGTTTGTTTTCTTTTAATTTTGCGGCTTAAAAGTTTGATTTCTTTTTAGCCGCAGTGCATTTAAGTGAATTAGAACAAAAACTTCCTTTTAGCTTAAGTGAACTTGAGAAAAGACTCCGGATTATGCAACAGATACTTTTTATCTGAGCTTCTTCTATCACTCGTTCGTAGGTATTAGTGGACAAAAATGTTTATCTTAGGATACTGCCCTGAACTGCTCTTGAAGAAATGCTTTCAAATATCGTCCTTGGTTATGTGCTAAAAGCATTTTTTTTCTCCTCTCCTTGTTCTTAGACGCGTTTATTTGTATTATCTGTCCGTGAAAAAAATGGTGTTGACAAATCGGATAAAAGTTAAGCTTCTCCGGTTGGTTGGTTTGGGTGGACTTCTTTTTCATAGCTCGTTATTCTGCTCACGTGGTCAGTATTTTTAGACACCACTTTAAGCAAGGAAAGAAAAATAAAGGAATTAACAGTTTTTAAGCAAGAACAGGAACACATTTACTCTAATTTAAGACTTCCTAAGTAGTGAACTTAATATAAAACAATGTGCTTTATTCAAAATTAGAAAAATCTTACTTGGTTACATTTTCAGTTTAGAATTATCTAAAGCTCTGGACTAAAAATTCTAAATAGTAGTCACTGGCTACTAGGGCTACAAAAATGGTAGCCTTTTTTTGTTTTTTGGTATTTAAAAAAATACAATACACATTCGGCTCAAAAAAAGAAGGAAAAAAACCCCTCCAACACCGAATTACGTTGACAAAGTGGAGTCGACTAATGTGCTAAACATTTCAGGATTGAAAGTCTGTAGTTATACGAAATACGATATAATTTTTAACAAATTTTAAAACCCCTGGTCGTCACTTTTGATAACTAGGACATCATGTTTTGGTAGCCAATTTCAATGAAATCGTCTCCCTTCGGCGACTGGCGACCTCTAATCTAGAGCTTTAGAATCAACGCAATCAGGGATTGCAATACCGGTATACCGAATACCGGTATTTGCTGAGCAAAATATCGGTATTTTCGGTATTAGCTGAAAATAAATAGTTTTAATTCAAGAATTTTTAATTCAACTTATTAAATAGGGTCTGGTGGGGTAAAGTGGTCATAAAATCGTAGGTTTTCAACTTAGGTGGATAATAAATACAATAAATTCTTTAAATACTTCAACTTTTTTTGTTATTATTTTACATTGCGTTATTAAAGAACACGTACATTGAATTTCAGGAAAAAAAATATTGATTTAAGTAGTTTTATAACATTTTCATTTCCCTTTGTATTTATGACCACTTTACCCCATGGGGTGGGGGAAAGTGGTCATAGCATGGGGTAAAGTAGTCATAGTTAAAAACAGCTACAAAACTGTTACAAATAACCCTATTATTTGTATATTTTGGTTATTTTTATAGTTACAAGTATATGTACGAGTATATGCGGGTATGCACGAGTATATACGTGTCGTTTAAACAAGAGTAAACATGTTCATATATGAATAAATACATGTATACATCAGATACACGCATGCATGTGCCTACTCAAGTATATTCGTGTATACACGAGCGTATAAGCATGTATACGTGATTGACTACAGGAGTGTATACGTGTCTACACGAGTATATGCGAGTATATACGCGCAAAACGAACATCATTTGCGTGTTTGCACATGTATCTCGAGTGTATATGTGCATACCTGAGTTTCTGAGTATATACGTGTGTAGTCGACGTATATACGCATATATAAGTGCACATAGATACATTACTGGCCATTAAAATTGCTACACCAAGAAGAAATTGCCAGAATGAAGCTAAATTTTACATACGTGATAATAAAATTGACATTAGAAAGTGATTACAAAATTAAAGCAAATTGATCATTTATGGTTGGAAAAATCTCGAATAAATGGAGGTTTAAGTACCCTGTTAAGCCACCTCTAGCGTGAATGTACGATGTACTTGAAGCGAAACAATCGGGCATTGAGACATAACAGTCTCCTACGATATCCTGCGTCATCTCGTACCACAGTTGCTGTAAACGTGCCACTCATTCGATCAAACTCATACGTGTTAGCACTCACGATGGGGCTCCCAGGAACCATTTTTTAACATGACAATGCTCGGTCAAACACAGCAAGGGTGTAAAGGGATTTCCTCTTCCGCATTATCACTTTCTCTGGTCTGCGTGATGCTCTGGTCTGCGATTTGTGACTTGTCACAAATTGAGCATATCTGGGATCACTTGAGACGGTAAATTGGACAGCCTGTAAATTTGATCAAATTAGTGGCGCGTTTACAGCAACTGTGGTACGAGAAAATGTAAGACATCGTACGAAACTGCTGTACCTCAATGCTCGACCGTATCGGTTCTTAAATTCCAACTAGAGGTGGCGCAACAGGGTACTTAAACCTCCATTCATGTGAGATTTTTCCAGTAATAAGTGATCATTTTGCTTTCATTTTGTAATCGTTTTCTAGTGTCAATGTTGCCATCACGTGTGCAAAATTTTGTTTCATTCAGATTATTTCTTCTTGGTGTAGCAATTTTAACGGCCAGTAGTGTACTTACATACATATACGGGTATACACGAGTTAATTCGTGGATATATCCAGTGCGTGTTTGGTACGTGCCTACTCACGTATATATATATATATATATATATATATGGAAGCAAGAGTATATACGTATGCTTACGTGTAAACACGATTATATACTTGTTAGACGTATATACGTACATTTACGTGTAAACATCAGTACATGTATCCACGTATATCTACGAGTATATCCGCTAATATACATGTATGCTTACATAGTGAATCCAAGATCTTGGGCAAAATCTAAGTGGTGTGAAAGGGGAGGATAAGAAGCAAAGAATCGTAAGGAACTTATGGTCGTTGACGCGCTACATGCACACAAAGCCAGAAATCGATGGAATGAAAACAGGTCACAAATTTGTTACACAAAGATGATTTTACCCGACATTTTAGTTCTTAAGAAATATTTAGACAGTTGTTAAAAAGTAAGGCCTGTAGTAGCTCTAATACACGCATCGCAACAAAGGCGCAGCGACTGATGAAAGTTTTTCAAGAGTCTCGTAATTGCAACAGAGTGATTACGACGCATGTATTACAGATGCCGGCCGCAAGTTTCATCAATGACTTTAAAACTTTCTTAAGTCATTGTGTAAAATTGTCTTTTTTGTAATAAATTTGTGACCTGTTTTGCATTCATTAGTTTCTGGCTTTGCGTGCATGTAGCGCGTCAGCGTTGAGTTTGTGGCCATATGTTTCTTATGTTTCTTACTTCTTATCCTCCTCTCTAACACCTTTTAAAAATTTGCCCAAGAGTTTAAACTCACCCTGCATGCATGTATATCATATGCTAGTATGTAAGTGTCAGCTCGAGTATGTACGTGTATATACGTCGTGTCTACGTGAGTATATAAGTGTTCGTATATGTACGAGTATAAGCGGGTATATACGTGTATAGTCGAATGTATATCTGTATAGATAAAAAATACTACGAGATACCCAAATACGTGTTTATTGGTGCATTTATGTGAATACGTATATATACGTGCCTACACGAGTATATGCGTATGCATGCGCATATACTCATATATTTAACCTTGTTTACTGTAAAAACAATACATATTAAGTGAAATTAATATTTAATTGATACCTGCTTTGTACTTAAAGATTAAGTGATTTTAAAAGAACAATATTCGTTAAGCCTAATATTATGACCACTTTACCCCATCTTACTAAAATTGTTCTAAAAAATTATTCAAAAGAGATTCAGCTAACTGCTAATGAGTATGAGTTCTTGAGACATGTAGGAAGCTTCCTGTGCAGTCAATCTGTTCATAATTCTAACAAACAAAATTTCCCAAGGAAGTTAAAAAAGGTGTTTATATTTTTTAAAAATTCATAATCACTCAAAATATTTTTTTTTACCAAATAAAATTTTGCCAGTTGTAAAATTTTGTATTCAAAATGTAGTTTCGAACTGCACTACTCTAAATTAAATTTTCACATTCATTCGAACATTTATTTTTAAGGTATAGCCATTTATTTGAATTATGACCACTTTACCCCATTGACCACTTTCCCCCACCAGACCCTATGTACTTATATTTTAAATGTACATTTATTTTTCTATGATACAGAACCGAAATCAATCTATTGATGTAAAAATTTAGCTTTAAAAGCATGAACTAATAGAATATCATTAAACAAAAGTATTTTATGCACCATGCATTTATTTTTTCCATTTCCCTGATCGTTCATTTTCCCTTTGGGAAAGTTAATTTCGAGTGCAATTTTGAATGCCCCCCCCCCCTTTGTCCGATGAAAAATTTATTCAAACTGTCAATTGCAGGAATGATTAATGATTTTTTTTCCTTAAATATTTGTCTCAACTGGACCAAATTTTGACAAAAACTGTTTCTTGTTAGCATTTTACAAATGGTAATTTGTTGGCACCAGTATTGGTTTGTTGTGCCGTCTCGTTATTTGACTTCATACTTGGCAAGATAATATTTAGAAATTATATATTGAATTAAAAAATTGCATAGAGGAAAAGCATAAATATATTTCACGAATTCAAAGATATTTTCAGATATTTACATTATTATAATTTGCGAAGAATTTTAAAAAGAAAGCTAAAACGATTAAGAGAAACCAACAAGATCAAATTTAGTCAAGTTTATCGTAAATTTCAAACTAAACGGCTAATAAAAAGTAAACACAAACCCCTCCTGTTTAAGAGAAAATGATGTTAATTTTAGAAAAGTATCGTCTCTCAGGAAAAAAATTTCAACTAGCTTTAAATTAAAAAAATAATAGAAATACACACAGTACGAAAGAAGCAAAATCACACACACACAAAAGGGTTTATCCAAAAATGACATGCAACAGACCGAATTTTTTTGAAGATAAAATACTTTTAGGTAATTAAATTAGAGGAGGCGTATCACGCATTGTTTACAGTACCACCGACCTGCGTGAATTCAGAAAGAGTAGGTTTAACTGTAGGAAAGTTGAGCGCTAAAATGAGTTCTATGCATAGAGACAGTTCAATAGATTCATTATGTTTTTTACTGAAATTGATTTTTTATTATGACATTTGTTCCTTCATTTTATATTTGTTCACAATACGTTTTCATAATAATACAATTTTTGTACGAAATTTGAAATATGGCAAAGAAACAATATGTTTTCAAGCAATTTTTGAGAAATTTCTAATACCGGTATTCCGGTATCACGTTTTAAAAATACTTAATACCGGTATTGAATTTTTGGTCCGGTATTGCAATCCCTAAACGCAATATATAAAAAAACCTGTCGTTACATCGTGCCTCGTTTTTTCACTTATTGAGATTTATCGCATTTTTTTTAATGGCTGTCGAAAAATAAAATATAAATAAAACCATGCTTTGAGTTTGAAGCCACTGAGTTAAAATTATTGTATTTTTTTTAGGAAAACTATTTTCTTCTTTTTTAATTAATGTATAAAACTGGTAGTATGTTTTCCAGTCATGTATATTACTTTTGTTCTGATGGTTTTGATCTGAAAGCAACAGTTTGTTTGCCAATTTAATGTTTGCATTCAGATAGTCGCATTATTAGTAGGATATTAAATGCGTTTTATTTAGGTGTACACATCACTTATTCGTGCGTTACATTAATATTTTCATGAAATTTCTAATAGTACATTTAGGGATAAATCGCGCTGTTTTATAATGTCGCGACCAGGTTATTAAATCAAGGAGTTACTGAAATTTTAAACTGGACAAGTTAACCTTACATCCAGCAGTGACTACCCTTATGCCACCCTTACCCCAGTGACTATACCCTATGCCAGCTGAAACTTGATATTTTTAAACAGCAAGACACATTAAGCGAGAGTTTTTAAGCGTGAGTATCGATTACTTCCTTTTTTTAATCTTTGTATTAATTTTCATCAATAGCAAAGTAAAAACATTTTATTAATTGTTTCTAAATTCCACTAACGGAACTTCTAGGAACGGAACTCGCATTTGAAATGTTACGAGTTTTCCATGTAGCAAACATGTCTGGGGTTTTTGAGAAAAGAAAGAGAAGATTCGAACGGTGTTAATATATAGATTTAAAAAAAAGAAAGTATTATTTGTTGTCATATTGAATTCCTTTCGATAGCAACTATGATTAGTTTTTAGGCTCACAAAAGAATGCATCTTCTTTCAAGTTGCCATAGACCAATGCTACTGTTTAAAAAGATCTTTTCTTAATATAGAATTGAAGTTAACATAATATTAGTGCTCTCGGGTGCGATAATTCAGTTCCCACTGCAAAAACAGCTAATAGTGAAATTTCGAATTAAAAAAAAACAGCTTAACTTTAATTTTTTTTTTGATAACTTTGAAGCTAAAGTAACCAAGTTTCTCAATACGTAGAACAGAAAGTATTAACGAAATTATTGGAAAACTTCAGAGAGGCTTAAAAAGATTAGCATCATTACGGCCGCCACTTAATTGATGTATTTTTAAAACGTTTCAAACTGGCGCGAAATATTCTTTTTCTCGCGTTTTTTTCCCTTTACTATTTTGTTTTGTTTTATTTTTATTGATTTTGGTTCAAGAGATAAATTGCCTGTTTCTAAAGTTAACAAACATAAGTATTAGTTTATCATCGAAAAATAATGTGACTATCAAAGTAAATTCCATGATGAACTCCTTATGAATTACAGAATTAATTATATAATTATAGATCTGAAACAAATTAAGAAAACCGTGTTGTTCATAATCCTGGCAAAAGGTAGAGAAAATTAAATTTTTAATTCCGCTAAGTTGCAATTAACCTTTAATGAAAACAAACTGTCGTGCATTAGTGTTGCATTAAATTTACTTTTTGAATAAATGTTGTTTAAAGAAAAAAAAAAAAAAAAACAAGATATAAGTTTTTATAGGTTTTGAAAATATTTAATTGTATTACTGCTTTACACCTTTTTGTGAGGAGGGATAGTATTTTTCTTGTAATTAATCGTTGATTTATACTATTCCCAAGGAATTAGAATGGTAATAACTAAACAGAGATAGTCAAATAGTTTAATATTGACGTTAACAAGGACTGAGCTTGGTGCCAATGTCCTGTAAAGGAAGCAACGTGCCGAATAGCGCACATTTTAGCTTATTGGTGTTCTCAGTCACTTGGGGCATGCGCAGAAAATGCATTTTAGCTTCAAACGTAATGCCATACTTGATCAGGTTTAAATCTGAATTTAACTTAAGGTTTAGATAGCGTATTTGACCATTAATTCAACCACGAAATCGAGCTACCAGTTCCACATTCGCACAAATACGTTTAAATATTTCCTAAGTGTTTCTATAGTTTGATGCACAAGTGGTTTAGAAATGCTGTCTTTGTTGTTTGATGTAAAAAAAAAAGGCTCAAACATAAGACCAAAAATTCTTTTTTTGCGAAATGGCGGGATTTTGTTATTTACATCCTTCTAAGAGGGTATTCATTATTTTTCTGCATTTTATATATTTTGCTACCTGCCTGCATTTTGAATTGACCCTTTGCCAGCGATTTGTGAACTGCTATTTAGACATGAAAATAGCCAGGGGAAATTTTACTTTCATTTTCGCATAATGATGGTTATAAACTAGAGGGATACAATGTAAAAATTTATTTTAATGATAACTGCTTTGTTTTTTTGGAAGTGTATACCTTTTTAACTAAAAAAAAATTGAAAATACGACTTATTCAACTTGTTTTTTTCTGATGTTTTTCATCCATAAGCTTTTTTTTTTCATTGGAAAATCATTGCGTAATTTTTGTAATACTGTGTCATTTTTGACATGACAAACAATGATATTTTTGACGGTTTGGACAGCTTAACAGTAAAAAAATGATAGAATTTGAAAAAATTCACTTATGTTATCCTTTTTATGTATATCCTTCGTCACTTTAAAAATACATATTTTTTTAAAGCTCTCTCTTTGAAGCTTTTAAAATTTCAAGTATACACCTTTTTTTAGCAAAAATTTCTCTCATTTTATTTTTCTATTGCCTTTTTTCCACAAAAAATAAAATATTGTCTAGATTGCTTTTAGGGATTGAAATTCCCGACCAAAAAATCAATACCGGTATTCGGTATTTTTAAAACGTGATACCGGAATACAGTTGTCAATACCGGTATTTGAAATTTCACAAAAATTACTTGAAAACATTGTTTCGTTGTCACATTTCATAACTTCGTACAAGTATTGTATTATTTATGAAAACGTATTGTCAACAAATGTAAATTGAAGGAACAAATATAATAAAAAAATCAATAATAGTAAATAACATTATGCATCAATTGAATTGTTTCTGAGCTTAGAATTCATTTAGTACTCTACTTTCCAACCATTAAAAGTACTCTTTCTGAATTCACTCAGGTCGGTGGTACTGTTATCAATGAGCGATCCACCTCCTCTAATTGTCTGGAAGTCTTTCATCTTCAAATAATTCGGTCTCTTACGTGATATTTTTGGATAAAACTTTTTGTGTGTCGCTGTGTGTTTCTTTTGTGTTGTGTGTATTATTATTTTTTCCCTTAATTTATGGCTAGTCGTGATTTTTTCCCCGAGACGATACTTTTCCAATAACAACATCATTTTTTCGAGCAGGATAGGTTTCTGTTTAATTTTTATTATTAGCCCTTTGGTTTGAAATTTACGATAAACTTGACTAAATTTAATCTTGTTAGTTTCTCTTATTCGTTTTCGCGTTCTTTTCGAAATTCTTTACAATTACAATTATGCAAATATCTGAAAATGTTTTTCAAATGATTATGCTTAACAGCTATGCAAATTTTCAACTTACTAAATATTATTCTGTTTCAAGCGAGACGTGGCAACAAACCAATACCGGTGACAACAAATTAACATTTGTGTTACTAACAAGAAAAAGTTTTTTACCAAAAGTCAGTACAATTGAGACAACTATTTTAAGTATTGCTGAAGTTGATGGTTGGAATAAATTATTCGTAAAAAAATACATTGAAATTTCACTCGAAATTAGGTTTCACAAAAGGGACAGGGAGTGATCAGGGAAATAGAAAAAATAAAAACATGGTGCACAAAAATGCGATTCATCTACCCATCTAGTAATGAAAATGTCATTTTTCAATCTTTCCGCTACTATTGTTTCATGACATTCTATTAGTTCGTGTATTTGAAGCCAAATTTTTACATCAAAAGATTGATTTTGGTTCTGTATCATGGAAAACGAAATGTACATTTTATATAAGTAGATATTTATTAATTTAAATTAAACATTCTTTAATTAAAACTATTTATTATTTTCTGCTAATACCGAAAATACCGGTATTTCGAAATCGCAAAATTGCTCCAAATACCGGTATTTGGTATACCGGTATTGCAATCACTAATTGCTTTATTAGTAGAAAATATACTTTGACTAAATATTCAACTTCGCCTTTACTTATTTTCCCATGATTTATGCCAAAACAAAAGATCATGTTGAAAACCTGAGAGCAATGATACATATGCTTGTATTTCGAAATAAAATTGAAAAAAAAAATCTAAGTTTTCTATTAGATGCAGTTGTTTTACCCGCTCACTTGGTTGTAGACTATTACACCTACGGTACTAAATAGAATTAATTTTTTAAATTATTTCAGCAGAAATGCAGCTGTCCCATTTTCCCCAACTCTCCCTTATAACTCAAAATATCGGTTTTTCGTCCTCAATTTAAAAAAAAAAATGCGGATTTCGATATATTCTGCCCACTTTTAGATACATGTCCGTTCTTCCCTTCCGGCTATTTCAAAATCGTACGTTGATAATTCCTCCGTCATGAAAGCTGCCGTCATCCCCTTCCTCCATTCGTATTCAAAGAGGTCATGTTCCCGCAGGACCCTGCGGGAGTAATCCTGTCCGGATGAAGAGTTGCTCTCCATCCTCCTCCCTCCTCCTCTTTTCCAACTTCTCCCGCAACTGTATCCGCCTCTCTTCGGATCAATCGGGGGCTGATTATGTATTCGGGAGCGATCCCGTTTTATCGGGAGTCGGCCGAAGGTTTCCCCTCTTCTCCGTGTCAGTGGTTGTCAGGGGTTTCGGAATTCCTCCGATCGGCCCCGTGCGATCGTCTGTTGGAATACACAATGAGCACGGTTGCCGTTTCCACCAGCAAAAAAAAAGTGAGGACTCGGGATTTTATTTTTCTTTGCGTTGCTTTTTTTATTTTTTTCGAATCAGTGCTGCTACTGAAGTGTAACCTTTGCACTGCTTTTGCAACAAATGGTTTTTGTTCGAGTTCTAATGCATATTCTGTTAAAATATTAAAACCTTACATTAAATTTTTACCTACAATTCAAATATATATTCAAAGGGGAAAAAAACATAATTTTCGACATAACTTTCCACGTAGAGATTTTCTTACTGTTTTTTCGATTAAAGCAGTTGTATTAATTTCAGATAGATACTGTTAATACTTTACCAGATAAAATGTAGTACTTTCCCCAAACTTCATTGCTTATACCTAGAAATAAAAATATTTAAATAAGGGATCAAATTTATGAATCTTTTTTTTTTTTTTTCATGATTTTGCATCACTGAAACTGGTGCTGTGAGTAACTCCGAAAATTAAGTTTGCTTTGTGATCTCTTGTGTTTTTTAGAGTTGCATTTTAGATATAGATTGATTTGTAACAATATCTCTGTTTAGGATTACTCAACGATAGATAAATGTTGGTATTCCATATTTCTTCACTATTTGAAAATTAACACACTATGAATGTAAACCTGACAATTATTTAGGTACGATAACTAGACTATTGTGACTCTGCTTTAAAATTTTCTGAAAATTCATGAAAATAATTTCCGAAACTTTTGATCCTGGTTAAAAAAAATAACATATGTTTATTGGTGGACTTGAAGAAAAAAAATGTTCATGGTTCAACATTATTTTCCCTAAAGCAAAGTAATGAAAACTTAAAAAGGTATTCTTCGTCGCTGCATTTTGCTATTTTTTAACAATTTCAGCATTACTTATCTCAGAGGAGCAGTGAATTAAAACCCCCTCCCCCAAACCCTTAACTTTTGATGCATATTGCTAACTATGATACGGTAGTTTATATACACTGTAACGACTTTTAGAACCCCCCTTCACCCCTAAGGAAAACCCTATATGCGCTAGTGCCTCAGTCCTTTCACACCATGGTGAAATTGGTCAAACGTAGTGATTCAAGTAAATGTTAGTAATAGCTGAGGTTTGAAAATTCAAAATTCATCTAAAGTCAAAAATAGTATTAGAACAAATAAACGTATGAGAGTCTCGAATTTGCATAGTGTGCATTGACAGAATTTCTATGCCACACAATATTTACCTTTACATATTTGTCCTTTCATATCATCTCAAGCAAACCAAATGCAAACTAGAGAATGATTTCAAACTTAAACTCATTTTCATTAGCATAAATGGAAATTTTATGCTTATAACGGATTATTTATCCAATGTTATTCAGTAACATCAAGCAGCAAATCATAGTTAATTTTGTTTATTTTCTGCTAAGATCTGATGTTTACTTGTAGCTAAAGGGCAACTTGTAACAATTTAGTAAAATGTAAATATATATTTGAAGGTAAAAAACGAGCAATTCACGAGGTTGTTCAACCATACGTTAAAGATAAAGTGAACTCGAAATGTCTCGGGACTCCTACGTAAAGAAAAAGCCACTGTTAAAAAATTAAAGGAGACGTTTGTAATTTAACATTAAAAGTAAAGAGAAAGCTGCAATATTTTTTAATGTTGTGGCCTTACTTATTTTTACAACATAGACCGAGTTTTTTTTTTTTTTTTTTGAAACATTTGTAAGACAAAATCAAATGTTCATAAGTTAATTCAGTCTAAGGTGACAAAATCCTTTCAGTTGATCAAAATTGGTCATAAAAATTGTTTTCTTTTTATTATATTTCTAAAAACTAGACCTTTAACTAAAAATTTTGCAAAAAAAAAAATTTTAAATCGGTGAAAAATTGACGAAGTTACGACACCTTTTGTGGTAGCCACGCCCCTTTGTTTACCTTTTCGACGCTCCTTCAAGCTGTCAAAATTAAGTTTTGTTTCACGTTGATTCTAAATAAATTAGTTTTATTTTACTTTTCGAATCTCTAAAATAAATCTTAAGACTTTATTTCTTTTGAATTTGTATGAAAAATTACATTATTTATTTAATAATGAAATTTTCATCAGTAGGGGGCCATTCATTGATTACGTAAGGATGATTTTGCCAATTTTGACCCCTCCCCTCCAACATGTAAGGGTATGTAAGATTTTTCTGCCCCCCCCCCCCATTCTTACGTAAAATTCCATTTCGTTTTTCAAAATAATAAAATATCGAATCTTACACCACTGGAAGCGTTGTTAAATTCACTATTTGTTAAATTAAACCTTTTGGTGTAAATAAATAATTCCTCGAATCTAGACTGAATGTTTTTTGACATTTCTTTGTATTTGATGCGTTACTAGTTAAAAATAAAACAACCCATGAGTAGTGCGATTTCTTTTTTTTTTTTTTTTGTATTTTGCACTATTCATTCCTTGGAAAACAAATAAAAAACAGCTCTTCCTGATATGTTTTTACCTTCCCGACGCAAATGAAATATGATCACTGCCAAGCCACTTGACCGCGCGATTTCTGATATAAAATATCGACTTGGAAAATATTACTTAAGAATGGATTTGATCCCCTCTCCCCCCAAAGTAAGAATATGTAGAGATTTTTCCAACCCCCTCCCCATCGAGACCTTTACGGAATTAATGAATGGCCCCAGTAAAACAGTAAATGTTGATTTTCTCAAAACATCATTTTTGGCATGTTTACAAATTTCAAACTGTTCCACTGTAATGAATTATAATTTAAAATTTGCTAAAAATTTTATGCAAAGTACCTGAGAAGGTTCTTAACATTTTGATGGGAAAGGTTTTTCTGTTTGGTTAGCTGTATCTAAAATATTTCTTATATTTTATTGAAGTATGGACATTTTTTACTAAAAATGTCTAGTTTTTGAGTTTTTTCTCTAATTTTTATTTTTACCACAACATTTTAAAAAAATACTCCCGCCATTTTATTTTCTGTTGTTTTATGTATCATATTTTGCTAGTATTTTGTCATTTTGAAGAAATTTCAGGCCCGAGTCGTAATATGAAATAAGAGTTAAAAATTAAAATTTTAAATTTGAAAAAAAAATTACATTTTCATGAAATTTTGTATTTGCGTAAGTATTAGCAACGTGTAACTATGCTGCAAATTTCGATGAAATACGTTGAAAAGTACTGTAAAAAAATTGATTGTCCCTTTTCATCTTAAATAAAACAGTATGATTTTATCTTGCCTCAGATCTTGTAAGATTTTGTTCTCAGATCTTGTAGAACTTTTTATACAATTTTTCCTCTCACACTGCTTAGTGTTTTTCTAGCTCAAGAAAATGGGCGGAGAATGATTTATTGTACTAGCAGTTGCAAGTTTTCTCTCCAAAACTTTTATATAAATGCTATCTTCACTTGCCCGTATCATTAAGCAACACGTGCGTTTTCTGTTCGTTTTCAGTATGGAGTGGAAGGCAATGTGAAATTGAGGCTAAAAAGAGCTATAGAAAGTGTGACATTATTTTATTTCAATCATTATTATTTTTTATTTTTGATAAAGATGAAGGTACAAATCGATCATTCGGTCGAACTTTATATTAGGTACAGTGCTCGCCGCTTATTAAAATCACATTGGTTCAGAAGATATTTGATTTTATAAAGCGGCTGATTCTATAAAACGGCATACCAAAACTCACTTTAAAAAATTATAGATTTTTTAGTTCAAATGCTCTAAAAACGAAATGAATTACTTCATTTATTTTTGTTTCGAGTGTTTAAAAATACAGTTATTTTGAGCATGAGGTACATTTTTTTTTAAATTTGCACACGGGTCTTAATCAAATAACAATACGACAAAAATTTTCAGAGTTCCAGAGTAAAGAACAATATTGTTTGAAAGTTTACAAAATGTTTATAAGTTTTAACATTATATTTTCCTCTTGGCTCAAAAGTGCATCGTATAATATCAAGCACTTTACCGATATCTGATGAAGAGAGCAAATTCGGCTCTGATATTTCCTCATCTTCTGAGAACGATTTCTTCCCTTCTTGGTGCATCTTTATCAATTTTTGGCGTATTATATCCAAAAGTTTGATTTTATAAAACGGCGATAGTGATTTTATTAAAGGATGGTTTTAACATGTTCTGATATTGCGATGATTCTGTTCTTCTGATTTTAAAAAGCGGCTGATTTTATAATCCAGTGATTTTATTAGTGGCGGGTACTATACATATGTAAACGGTGTTTCCTGCAACACATCATCTAACTTTGGCTCTTAACAACTCAAATATTCAAAGCTGCCCAATAAATAATTCACGAGTCACAGACTGAAAAGTTCTGTTGCGAAACTGCCTTTACTTTGTGAAACGGTGCATGTTTTTATTCTTGTCATGTACAGCTAGCTGACAGCATAGAATTTCTGTACAGAACTTAGCATTCTGTTTACAATTTAGAAGCAGAAATTGACAAACGAGACAAAGTATGTTTTATGCATTTCACTTTTTTGCCATCAGTACTCTTTTTAAAAGCCGGAATTTATCAAAAATCGTTATTATTGATTTGTATTGATAATCATAACTGGAGGCTGTTACAAGTCCAATAGAATGGACGTAAGATGCATTGCAAATCAATAATAAAGAGCTGACAATGGACGGCACTTCTTGTGTTTGGTGCATTGTGTCACCAGGAGTCGCTATCTAAATTTCTTTCTTTAAGATACCTCATTGAACCACTCTTTTCCAACTGTGCACTCAATCACAGTCCTTATCTCGCATTGACATCTCCCCAGCTTCCATTGCTTTCGGACTTCGCTCTTATATGAGTGGAGCAAAAACGGCACGGGGCTAGGGGGAAGGAACCAATGATTGTTCCTCTTCGAGAGAAGAATACAACCATTTCTTTTCTGGAATAGAAAAAAACTGAAAAAACTGAAATGAGCTCCACTCTCTGAAGGAAGGCGAACAAAGCGCGGGAAGATGGAACCACAAGAGGAAGGATTGTGAAAGTATTGGAGGAACTGTCAACATCAGGAGGGACGATTCGTCTTCTCTTGGGGAAAGGAAAAATAATGTTATAGGCATTTTTCGTAGCGGGGATTTTTAGGGATTCTTTTGCTCCGAATTGATTTTGTTTCGGTTTGTCGTCTTGCTGATTGGTTGGAATTCCCATCGGATAACTCCGTTGTGTTTCCTTGAAACGAATGACATGCATTTGAAAAGCGATATTTTGAATTTGCATTCTGGGCATAGAAATGTCAGGCTTAAATAGATTTTTCAAAGCGTGCAATTTCAGTTACTCAAAATGTATATGTAGTTTTTCCGTTTCATTTGATTTATCTGATTTCCTGTGCATAATGCAGTAATACAAAGTTATTATTTTCAAAGTCCTGTTGCCTTGTGATTATTGGTATTCATTCCGTAATTGCAGTATTGAAGATATGTTTATCGGCTTCTCCTAAAAATGATTGGAACATCATGTTTTAAACAGAGTTTAAGGAAAAGTAACGTAAAGTGCCCTGAAGCGGGGACCTTAAAACAAACCTTAAAACAAACAAAAAAAGTTCCCCAGATTAATATCGTTAAATTAAACACATATTAAAAGCATAACCGATTTTCTAAAATAATTTTATACCTTCTTTGGAAAGAAAAATTCCTTCCAAGTATTTTTAGACAATAATTAAATAATTTGAATTATCTTTTACATCTGGTGAAATTATTGTTTGATGAAAAAAAAATAACTTTTAACCATTAAATAATACTGTAGTTACAATTAGGTAAGAAATTAATGTGGTTGACAGTAATTATCATATATAGCATGATAATTACTGTCAACCAATACCGAGAGTACGCTAACTTTCACTGTCATTAACATTAAGAACTTTCTTTACGTACTCATGCACACACAATCCTGATTTTACGAAGCTGTCAATACAAAATCTACAATCAAAGCGCAATATTTTCTATGAGTTAATATTTACTGTTAAACTGTTTGATATCTGAATCTAAAAATATGTATATATTTAATTTAATATTGAAAAGGCTAAGATACTGGTGAAGTAATGCATTAAGTTATGAATATGCTTTTGTTGAGTTTGCAAATGCTCCAAATACACGTGCTCTTAAAAATGCTTGCACAGTTGTGAGAAGCAATGCTAATCTTTCCGTCAAACTGGTATTTCTTGTAAAACTAAGTGCAGTGAAATGACCATTGAAACTCAAAGTAGTTTACGAGTCAAATTTTTTCAATAAAATACGTTGTACTTAACTTTTATTTTGAAAATACCTATTTCAAAGATGAAAATGAAACTTTTTTGAGAAAAATGAAGGAAAATTCTTAAAAATTTAATGACATTCTTCGTATGAATTAGACATAATGATAAAACACAATGCGTGCTTAAATGTTTCGGTTGTTACGCATTACAGCTCAAATATTTTTAGTATTTTTATTTTTTACGCTATTTTGCACGGAACGGATTCTTAAGTGTTTGTCTAGGCAGTTTGTGCAACAAATCACGTGTTATTTTGACAACTAGATCAGTATAGCAGCCTGAGTAATGCGACCACAGATAAATTTACAGCTGTAATATCTCTGGAACAGATTACATGTTACATTCGCGCACTAACTTTTAAGTTATGCACGTGCCATTAATAATAAAACCCTTTGGTGCAGGGTCATTTCTCTGCTGTCCTTGCCATCTGCTGTCCCAAAGTCTTGGGAAGCATAATGGATGGTGCTTGATTAGTTTTCTGTTTCCCGTTTCTGTCCCAGTATCGTCCTCTTCCTCTGTAACCGTGGCTCCAAGAATTAATTTTTCTTTGATCGCTTGCCAAATGTTGGTCTCTTGGAACAACTAAACAAATGCACAACTGGTTGTGGGTGATTAGCGCGTTTTGATATGTGTTTGGAATTCAGCTCACGATGGCTGTTCGGAGACATATATCTGTAATGTTTGTGTAATTTCGGTAAATGGTGTTGGCTGGTGGAACAAATGCGCTTCGTTTCGTATTCAGAATGCATTAATGTGACAATTTGCAATGTTAAAATTTTTATGCTTTGAACATTTTTATGGTTTTAAATTACTGAATTAAGCAAAAAAAGTGTTTAACTCAATCTATTTAACATTTTATTTTCATCATTTGAGTTTCTTGAATCTCATAGTAATATAAAAGTCAATATTTTGTCTGTTTGATATTGACAACGAGGCACGTTTCGTTAACCATAGAAAGTCATCGAAACAGGTGGATCATAACTTATTCCTAGAATTTAAATGATGATTTTAATTTATAATGAATGAAAAGTAATGAAAGAATGTGGAAAAAGGAAGAGACAAGCAGTGTCCTCTAAAAGAAAATACTGCTTGTTTTACTTTTAATCCCTGCTATTAATTCTTCAAATTACTTCACATGTCATGATTGTTTCTGTAAAAAAGATTTTATTTCTGCATAAACTACTATGTACATCATTTGGTCAATTCTTTTTTATTGCTCAAAACAAGGCATTGACTGCTCTACACAAGTCAAGGTCGATATTTTGGTCAATAAATAATAATTTTGCCGCTTTATTAGAAACGTTATATTTCATGACTGTACATTATTCCAAAAAGGGGCATTCTATAGTCATATCTAGCAGTATTTCACAAAACGTTTTCGTTTCACAGTTACGCTTAGATTCATAATCATCTGCTTATACATAATATTCAATTACTTATTAATTGTGATCTGAAGTCCTTATAACTTTCGTCGTTATAAAGTAATTTTACTTATTATACTGTAAATTATTAATAGTTAAAAATTATTGTTCAAAAATATAGTGATCTACTTTTAATGCCCTTTACTTCTAGCTTAGCTTCAGAATGTTTAAAATCATGTTCATTAACACTCTGACTGCTCAATTTTTTCATCAAAGGTGATTTAAGATATGCATGTTTATTTTGGGAAAACTAACGTAAAACTACTACATGTAATGTGTATTATTTACACAAATTTAGACTGAAGATACACCAAATTCGAGTTTTCCTTTTATTTATTCATTTATTTAGCACAACAAAAACCTCTGCAAGATTTCCTCATTTGTGATATTTGATTTGCAAAACTGACGAGTTATAGGTCTAAATACTTCAGAAAATGTATTGCTGATATTTAAACGGTGAAAAGGTTTTAAATATGCGTAACACTCTTGTTAAAATCGCTGGTTAAACAAAATTTACTGCATTTGCATTGCTTGTGGAATACCGTGGATAAGGGTTCAGATTCAAAGTTTAACCTTTATAACTTAGTTAGTAGCTGTATCGCTCCCACTCAGCAAACTAATTCAAGTACACTTAGAAATGCCGACAAAAGACTAAACTGTAATGCTCCGAGAATTATGAACCTATTAATTTCTTTTTCTGAAAAACAACGTTATATAAACACTTTTCATAATTTTCTTGCAAAATGTTTCCGTTCTGCAAAAAATTAAAAAATTTCTTATGTATACTTAAGCAATTATCTAAAATAATAAAGCTTTTTTTTGGCAAAGGTATGAAGTACTTATTAAATCATCGTGATCAAAAATATTGCCTTTTTATATGCTGAAGAAAGTAATTATAATGCTTTTGCCTTTTTAAATTCTTTAGAGCAATCGCTTTTCGTAGTCTTAGTTGTTAAAGTTTCATTTATCTCAATCAATTAAAATCTTTTAAGGGACTAAGATCTAGAATAAAGTTTACAAAAAGAGACACAATTTTAACTTGTAACTTTTTTTTTCCACTGGAAGAAGACAACATTCATTCGGAAAGGTACTAATTGAAAAAGGAATTAAATTTTTTCTTTTTTGTCAGTTGCAATTACGCTAGTCATTTTTGTTTTATTCAGTTTTCACTTGAATTTTTTTGTTTAACTGTTGAAAAGATATAATATATGTTTAAGCAATGAAATGTTAAAAATAAAAATAACTCATATTTTTGCTAAATACTTAAAATTGACTTAAAAATAATAATAAAATGAACTGCTAATGATTAAGTAAAGGCATAAAAGAGGTAGTAATATTTTACAAGAATGCATATTTTCTACAGTTTTGATTAATGCAATACGTATTTAAGGAAATTATTAAGATGATTTTAATTATAAACTTTTATAATTAAAACTTGCTAACATTTTTTGTAAGTTCAGAGCTATCCTCTTTTGTGATAAAGTTGTTAATCAACAAATCAGAAAGGGAACATTCGTTATGAATAATACATCCATATGTTAGTTATTATTTCATAAAAATGATTCTGATTTTTAAAAAAGCCAAAAATAAATTTCAATGTATCCAAAAATGCAAAATTACCTATTGGCGTGATATTCCATTTAGTAGCGTGTTTTGGAATAGCATAAGCACCAGAACTCATTTCTGTCTACTCTTATTCGTTAAATTTTCCTTTTAATTCACTTTGTTGATTGCTTTTAAAGGGCAACGAACTACAGAAACGTTTCTTAAAAAATACACAATTTAACTTGTAAGATATTTTCTCCCACTGAAAAGCGACCCTTTTTTTGGAAGGGTACTAATTGAAACACAAGTTAAACTTTTTTTTTTAATCATTCATTTGTAATTACATGTGTCAGGTTTGTTTTTGTTTTCATTTGCGTCTATTTTTTCTTCTTTCACTGTTGAAAAGCATGTAACGTACACTGTTAAAAAAATTTCCTGAAAATAACGGATAAAGTACCGGCAGCAAAGTTGCCGTAAATATTACGTTTCCGTTAAATTATTTTCCGTGACTTAACAGAAGTTTCATTTCTCATTTCTCCGTTTAGTTCTGTTCATCCATTTATAAATTTTCCGTGATTTAAGGAAAATTCCATTTCTCTTCTTTCCGTTGATCTATTTTTCCATTTTTGAATCTTCCGTTCATCTATTTTTCCGTTTTTAAATTTTCTGTGTCTTTACAGAACTTTCGGTTCTTGATTTTTCGTTGCGCTATTTTTTCGTTTTTCATTTTCACATATTTTACTAACATTTCATTCTCTTTGAAATGATATATGTATGATAGAAAAATAGATAACCATTCAAAAACTAATATTTTTTAATTTGTATTTATTACTAAAATATATTTTAAGTGAAAATTTTGCATGATAACTTACCTACCATGCACCTTCAGATGAATCAAGTAGTACCAGCAGAAAAATTGATGATACTGTTCGATATTCTCTTCGTCGTACATTGTCTGGGGTGGCATGGAAAAGCATATATGAAAAATAGAATATGTTTATTTGAAGAATGAGTCAAATAAAATACCATTAAACACCTGTTGACTTTATCATGGAATAATATACCTGATTGGAGAGTATACCAATTTACTGTGTTTAAAAGCAGAATCATTGACATACACGTGAAGAAATTTTGGCTCAGATGATGTATACCCCCCCCCCCCGGTGATTTCCGCATTTTTCACTCATTGGAATAGCAACATAGATTTTTAGTGCAAAATCATTATATTTAGGCTAAACATATCAATCAGTTCGTTTTACCCGAAATGTTTTTACAAGAAACTTGCAATAATCTCAAATAAGTTGTTGGATGAGATCCTAATAAAATAAATTAAGTAATTTATATTTATTATTATAAATGAAATACCGAAAGGAGTAATGAATGTTTCCAGATTTCTAAGCAGTCAAGAACTTATTCTTGTCAAAATTTTAATCGTATTTTCAAAGATTAACAATCTACTATGCCTTTTCGCAAAAAATATAACAGCAAGAAATACTTTTATTTAGAGATTTAAAATGTTTACTTTCAATCAGTCAAAAAAAAAAAAAAAAAAAAAAAAAAACTTAGTGATTTTTTCTGTCTTGCTCGCAACCACGATAATCTTCGGTTGATACGAAATGTTGGCTATAAATTCTAAATCAGCTACCATCGGACTTCTATCAAATGCATATTAACAAGAAAAATACATTTGTATATTAACATATACAAAGATATTCAACAATACTTACATGTGACTAGCGGTGCTAAATTTAAGTATCTCCATTGCATCTGGATACAAGTAATCCAATAAATAGCCTTTATTTTAAATGGATAACACGAGATCCTAAAACTATTCTCACCGCTAGAACACACAATATGACTAACGAATAGAATTGTTCGAAGTATTGAGCAAAATAATACACCACAATAATATTCTGATACTGACGCAGTAAAATCCACAACAAATCACCGGGGGGATCAAAACACATCTGCCTGTCTGAAAATGGCGCGATCATTTTTTCCAAACGTATAAAGCCTAAAGGAGTAAAAACAATTTCGACATACGAGTATATTACTCTCCAGACATCAAATAGCAAGCTATCTATTTTGTCTACAACATCTGAGATGTTATTCTAAATAAGCTTTTAATTAACAACATGTAACAGCGCAATTTAATAAGCATAACCAAAAAGTGACGTTTATCATAACTTGAAGGCTAATCAGAATACTAACAAAGTACAACACAGCGGCAACCCTAAAAATGGAAAAATTCTATTTTCGTTATTTTCTTTCGTGATATTTCCGTTTTTGTAAGGAAAAAATACGTTTTGAAGCTATTACGGAAATATTCTGTTAAAATCAGTCAGAAAACTACCTGAACTTTCAGGTTTTTTTTTTAACAGTGTATAGAGATATCTAAGCTTAGACAATACAAACTAAAAATAAAATTAAAATGTTGGCTTTTTATATTTAAGTATTAAAACTTGTGTTTATAAATAATACAGTGCAGTGGTGACGACAGCATAAAAACAGGACTGTAGACTGGGAGTCGTGAAATCTAGAATCGGTATAATTTTGAGGTAAAGAACTCCGAATCAGAGAAAAAAATCTAGCAGTCGGATCCGATCATTTCCTTACTTCGAGTCAACAGTTCTGTCAGTTTTTCGAGTTAGACTTACTTTGAGGTAAAAGAATCTGAGTAAAAGGGTTTTTGCGTTCCAATGTAAAAGACGACCGTTTTTTCTCCGACTCTGCAGTCCTATATAAAATAGGTAATCCATCAGAAAATTTGTGTTGCTGTAATCAAAACAATACGCATTTATGAGACGAATTGGAAAAATGTTAACTAAAGTATTTTTTAATTAAACTGGTAATCAGAAATGTGCTTATAAAGTCAACATAATTATTAGAAACATAATAATTAGCAAGTTTTACGAATGACACGTGTTGCTAGGAAATACCATTAAAGGGTTGTGCTAACTTTAAAATAACTGTCCGTTTTTTGAAAACAACAGAAAAACCTATACGCATTTTCATTTTGTTTAGTATTATGTAATGAAGTTTTAATTATGTCGCGCATTACCGCCGGCTTAGTGGGAGAAAAAGTAACTAATATGAAAAATGTTTCGTGCGATAATAGTTATGTACTCTTTACCCTAAACTGTATTATTTTTTCCATTAAAGGGTTTATCTAATCTAATGTAAATTGCTATGATACTTTGAGACAATGGAACCTCATCTAGCTGTTTAGAAAATACTTGTGTTGATTAAATTATTACTTATACGTGATGAAATTTTGAGGCTGTCGAACAATTGTAATTATGTACATAGACATACAAGATAAGAAATGTTTGGGTACGTGTTTTCATTACGTATAAAAAATGAAACTACAATTGTGCATAGAAGAATTGTATAGAGATAAAATTATTTTTATACACTATTTCATTCCATGTATATACTAATCGTAATGACACTCAAATAAAAAATGAATTTATTTTTATACCCATACTGTATTTAACCGACGGTATTTCCTTCTACAACGTTTTTAAATGCATTTTTTATGTTAAAAACTGAAACATATACATATATGAATATATGTAAGTAAGATAAAAGTAGGAATCTCTCTACTACAACCACATTACAAATCTTTTAAATTTATTTCTTTTACACTTAAACATATTTACGAAGCAAATAGCTTTGCGTATTTTAGGTAATAGGGATTTACTAGAAGTAACAATAATTTTTTTAACGCACAATTTAAGTATTCGTGCATAATGCATACATGTGCATAATAATGAATTATAACACATATGCATATTTTAACATTTTTTGAGCTCTTTTTTATTTAAACCCATGTTACATACTGTCGAAAGATTTTTAAATTTAAGACACTACTTCCATTAAAATTTGACCAAGTTTAAGTGTTTGTACTTTTGACCCTAACGGATCTTGGGGAATTATCTTTGAGAACTTGCATTCCAGCTCGTTTCACTAACGTCCTTCGCAGTTTGATGACTTAAAAACTGTATTTCTGAGGTCGAATAAAAAAAAAAACTTTTTAAAGCGGAAAAAAATATGCATATGCCGAAACGTGTTTTAAGCTTCACAAGGTCAAGGAAAAGAGAATGAATACATGGTTATGAGTTTAAAAAAAATGCTAATGTAAAACAGATACGAGGTGATATTGCTCTTAAAATAGTACAAATTGACATCTAAATTACATAATTATGCAAGCAGTTCAGGAAAAAAAAAAGAACATATTTCCTCTTACACCGAATGATATAAAAAAACTTAGCTTAATCTGTATCTAAATTGGTTTATCTTAAGCGACTTTAGCATTTTTAATAGTATCAGATTTTTTTTCGCATTTATAATCTCAGTTAGTTGTGATTATTTATCACATAAAATGACCTACAGTTTTATACTTTGTCCTTAAATTTACTTTTTAGGACTTTCATCCATCCTTTGGCTCAAACTTTGTCAAATAGTTTTCAAAAGATATTTCCGAGGACAAAATATTTCTTTATTACAAAAAAAAAAAAAAAAAAAAAACATAAATCACTAAATCACTCTCATTTTCTCAGACTGCTTCACGTCATGTTTCAGCAAACTACAAAAACAATGACTTACTGCTCCTGACTTAATGACTACTGAGATTTATTTTGAACTGCAGACTTTTGAAATTTAAGCTTAGTTTTTTGCTTATTTGAGTGTTCAATTCTTAGATAAATCAATAGCAGAACTTAACTACTACATACTTATCTCCAATAAAAAAATATTTGAATACGATCTGATTTAAAAAAAAAAAAACATAAATAAATAAGAAAGCACTGTTCTATATAATAGTCTATTCAAATAGTAAAACTTTGGTCTGAGATTTATTTTTAATCCTTAAAATGTTGCAAAATAAAAAAATAAATATTTCATTAAAAATAAAGGATAAATAAATATGTCCAATTAACCTCCTTTAAACAAATAAAGTCGCGCATACTTTTTTCTTTTGGTTAAAATTAAAGCACTTTCAAGTCGATAGGGAAATACATTTGGATTTTTCACGCTATATTCCCCCCCCCCCCCTTATATTAAGAAATCAAAGTCTGAAAATACAGTCAGAATCTCTCTGTCACATACAAGTAAAATATGAGTTTGTGAAACTGTCCCTAGTAAGTTATGTATTCCTAGAGGATAGTTACAATTCATTTTCAGTTTATATGGGGAGTTCCATATTGAATGGAATAAACAGAATAGCTTAGTGTAAATTTTGTAATTGCTTTATTTAACCCAGTGGTGCTCAACCTACGGTCTGCGAGTGACATCCGGCCCACAAAATTAATCCGTGTGGATCGTAGTTTTGTATAGGATTACAAATTGAAGAGCACAATTAAACAATGTTGGAAATTTGGAGCTTCTAATCCTGCAAGTTTTTTCTGTCCTTGATTGTCAATCAAAATTGAACTATCAATTTAGGTTTTTGCAAAACAGATGTATTCAAAAAAAAAAAAGAAATTTAGTAATGGTAAGAACAATCATTTGTTTCTAATTTTCCTTCCTTTTCCATATTTTCCCATTTTATTAAGGACATTTTTAAAATTTTGAAATTTTACAAGTTTTCTGGCCTACGAGAATAATTTTATTATGATATGCGGCCCTTCGGTAAAAAAAAAAAGGTTGGGTACCACTGCTTTAGCCGAAACAACTTGATTTCAAAGCTGCAATTCTGTAGATTTTACATAGCAACATCAATAAATCTGTAATTTACTAATTTCTCGTTAGGGGTACTTTTAATCAAAAAAGCGCCTATATATTGACATATATTCTCACCAGAACTCTTTAGATTTCCCTGCAATATTAACCGAACTCATTAGTGCAATTCACTAGTGTAATTGTCTTTGTATTTCAGTTTCCTTTGTACATAAAGATTACTAAGAATGCGAAGAAACTTGGAAATCAGCACTTTGAAAGTAATTACTCAAAGTACGCGATTAGAATGAATTTCCTAAATACGGCTCTGTAATCCTTTAATTGTTTCCCCTTCAGGATTGTGATCTACGAAAATAAAGGATTCCTTACAAAAGTTATTTAAATACTTGAAATAATCTGTTTAACAATGCGTACTTTCTATTGTTTGTAGTCCTAGTTCGGGAGAAAAAAGAATAAAATACAATGCGCCATCTAATAGTTGCTAAAGCAAAAGCTGCTGCTTCTTCTTGTTTTTTTTTTTTTTTTTTTCTACAGTAAATGGAGCTTAAGAGTCTGTTCGAAAGCAAAGGGACGACTGAAGCAATTGAACGAGCTATTTGACAAACCAAGTAGGAAAGTGAATTTAATGCTGCGTTTTAGAAACAATCCTCTTAAAATAATTCTGTGAATACTTTCAATTAAAAACAGGAGATAGTGCGAGATTAGTTTTTCGTCTTTCTTCCTTTTTTTTTCTAAAAAAAATGTTTTACATTACTTAATGTTAAAAAATATATTTAATAATTTCCCAAGTTGTTTGCAGTACAGTAGCATTAATTTTACGAACCACTCTATGTTTGTCAAACGTTAAAAAATTGTTTTTAAATTAATATTGATGCTTTCTTTAGTCATTTCAATATTCAAGTACTCATAATTTCATTCAATCATTTCATTTTCATTTTAAAGTTTGAATTCAAACAATATTCTTTTGGTATTGGATGTTACATCAATTAAAACGCGTCATTTAGTCAAAACGCTCAAGTTAAATTATTGTTCTTAATTTATTCTTTTTTTCGAAATTTCGGGTTTTCCTCCCATTTTTCTATTTTGTTATAAATTAAGGATTTTACTTGCTGTTTGGTTAATTGCGAATGGTTACAAATACAAAACTACCGTATCTACAGACTGCATGTATTTTTTGTTTAAGACTCAGTCTGGAAAAGCTGTAACCTAGCTGAAGGGGAAACCTAATAATGAAGATGAACATAACTCTCATACTGGTCGCTATAAACTAAGAAATCTGCAATTTGCAGAAATATGAGAAATTTTTCGCAAATGTACTTGTTTATCACCGAAACTTATGGAAACAGTTGTAATTCGGGAACAAGTTAACTGAAAGTAATCTGCGACGTTTCGAAATTTTCTGACAGTGTGGAGGAGTGTGCTTTTTTTTTTTTAACTCCAAGCCTGTTCCTGCATTATATTAAGCATATTTCTCGCTTCTGAAAAGGTTGTAGATAACATTTGCAGTTAAGATGGTCTGAAGTAATATTTTTATTAAAGTGGTTCAAAAAACCCGTTATTCTATGTCCATATTTGGAAAAAGCGCCAATTGTTCATACATCTGGCAATATACGAAACATGTAAGACGTAAGTTGAAATTACTTATACATTTTTCAAAAGGAAAAAAAATGTTGTATAACACGACTATTGAGTTTTTACAAATGGAAAATTACATTACAATGAATATCTATATTACTTACACAGGTATCACATTTCTAATAACAATTTTCATACCTTTATAGAAACTGTTGCTCCAGCAGTCCTATTGTGGAATAGATAACTGCAAAATTTTGTGTTTATTCAAATCCTCCCCCCCCCCCCGGAAAAACATTTACGTAGCAAATATTTAATTATTTAAGTAAAAGAAAAACTATTACAAATGTGTTTCCCGTTACAAAATGTTTAAAAACATACATACATGATACCGAGATGGACGAATATGAAGAATTGAAGTCTTTGGCTGCGGTTGATTGTTACTTATACTTAAAAGCTAGAAAGGTTTTTTGTAAATCTAAAAAAAAAATGTACTTGCACGTTTTCAACAGAAGACAGCTTTTCAACAACATGAATTCAATACTAAATACACAGTAAACTTTCGGATTTTAAATTTCATGGGTTTTTAAATCCGTGCCCTTTTACGCAATATTAAATCAGTTTTGTATCTGATTATTTGTTAAAAATATTATCTTTAATGGGAATCGGGTATTTTTAATTTGTACGCTTTTAAATAGCAAAGTCAAAGCCTTAAATAAATGTCTATTTTATCTAAAAAATATGAACTATATTACTTCCGTCTCGTAGTTTTGAATAATTCATCTCTTCATAACGCTCTAAAAAGCTTTTTGAAAAATCAAATATATCCATAACAATATTTTTATTACATGACATATTTTCCTTAGCTATAAAATTTGAATTTTTATCGCATCTTTGAAAAAATGCTTTCACAAATCTTGTTTATTCATGTCAAAATATCACACAATTTAGCTCGCATCGTCTTTTCTAAGTTATTACGATAAACAATGACAGAATACGAGACATTTGAACTCTGCATACATATTCATGAAAGCTGAGCATTTATTTTTTCCTCCTTATCTCATACACTTCAAATGATTTGAATTTCGCCAATATTAGGTTCTTCAGTCATTTTGCTTCACAGACTTCATTTTTCTTTTCAACCATTTGTAATTTCAGAGCCTTTATGTAAATTTTACTTTTTAAAGCTAAAAGTAGAAGAAACTAAGAATTATCAATTTTTTTTATTGAATCGAATTTTTTATGTATTTTTTAACATAAAATTTTAGAATTAAAGAATAATGTGGTAAAGAATGAAAAACAAACAAAAAATGAATTGTGGGAAGAAAAAAAGAAGTTTGATTTTTTTTTTCTTGACTCTATTTCTTTTTTCAGATGCACTAATTTAAAAGGATGTATATTCTTCTTTTACTTTTATAAATTATACAGAAATTCTTTCTGATAAAAACTTTCACTGTTTTGCATTCTAATAGTAATGACTCTTGACATGCAATGAGGAAATTTAAAATTCAACAATTGCTGCAAGCAACGTTGCATTAATTAAAGAATCATATTGCTTTTATTTGGTGTAATGGATTTATAAAAAGCTACGTGAAATGTTTTTTTCCAACTATTTCTTTTAACATATATAAATACTAGAAAGTTATTTTAAAAAGTGCAAGAGAGAGTTGCATTTAATTTATTAATAATTAAAGGTATTCACTTCTAACATAAAAATTACAGTATGAATGGAAAAAAAATCAAAGTGAAAGCTCGTTTAAAAACTAATTGGGCTTAATTTAAAAGGTAATAAAGACCTTATCTTTAGGCATAAATTTTTTTTTGGAACTAAATAGTGATATTCCATTTACTGTTGTGATTATTCTTTTGTTCTTTGTGCTGTTAGACTATATTTCAATTTTGGCTTAGAAATTTAATTAATGAGAAAGTTCTTTTGCAACTAATACATCACGCCATGTGACATCTATATAAACAAAACGAAGAATATATGTGTGTGTATGTTCCCTATACTAATCCGCAGTTGTGTCGTATCTCGACCAGATATTTTAGGGAGGTACTTGGGCACCCGAGAAGAGACGTAGGGAGTTTTAAAAAGCCGAAAAAGAACCGAACCGTTCGAATTTTAATTTAGGGAACCGAAAATATGATTAAATGGATCTTTCTTCCCCAAATAATTATCCGATTTTTTTTTTTTTTGGAATTTCAAAAAAAAAAAAAAAAAAAACAATGCTGTAATATCATTGGGAAAAAAATTATAAGCATTCTTAAGAAACATGCATATCGTCGCCTCAGAGCAACACTAAGACATATAATCTCAAGAATAACACTAAGGTATCCTACTGTTGCTCTGAGGCGACGATATATAATCGGAAATTAAACGTTTGCCAACGGGCTCAGTTTAACCTAACATGAATAAAATCATTTTTGATCCGTTGCCATTTTTTCTCGACTGTCAAACAATTAAATTCTTTATTTTTTCTTTCTTTTTTTGCACTGCAAGCATAAGATAATCAAGGATTTTAGTTGTATTAATGGAGGTTGTATTTAATTTATTCGGGACTTTAAGATTTGCCATTAACGAAATTTAAGAATAATTATTTTGTAGCAAAAAGTACACTATTTTTGTTTTTCTTTCTCTAATTGAAGCCTATTTGTTGAACACGGGTCACTGGACATAGCTTTTTTTCAGATAGACCGTGCGAAGCCGGGTAACGCAGTTAGTATAACTATAAAAAAAGTTCTTAAACAAATACAATTCGCCATCGCCAGTGTTTTTCATCTACTTTAATAGTTTTTATTCATTTACAATAAACATCATTTGCGTTTGTTTTGTTAACATGTTATAATTGTTCATAAATCCATAATCTTGAAACTGGAGGTTTTCTAATCATATTTACAGTGTCTAAGTACTCGGAGATATTTATACCTTTTTAACCATGCTAAAAATGTAGAAACTAAACTATTTTTTTCTTTTTTGAAAAAATATGATGTTTCTAACGAAAACGTTTGCATTCAGTTTGTGATACATTTTTTTCCTCTCATTTATCTGTTTTCAGAATAGTTTTTTTAGGACTCATTTTGCATTTCTTTTACAGAATAAATATTATCTGAGCTTTACTCACTTACGGTTTTTTATCGGACATTAATGTAATTTACTTTCTTACGTGCAATTACTTTTCCCAAGACTTGTTTTGAATATCTTTGTAAAACCTATTAACAAGTAAAATCATGAATTGATTTTTGACACGAAAGGGGGGGAGGGGTACTGATGATGATTGTTTTTATGCCTTGAATATAAGTTAAAAAAGAAAACAGGTTACGTACTTCATTGCACTTTTTATTGTTTAAATATTTCTCGCATAAAAAAGAACATTAAATCAACTTAATGATTCATACTTCTTACAAAAATAAATTTTCATGGAAATTTTGTATGGTGTCCAAATTTTCTCTGTAACCTGAATTAAGCTGAAAGTTTGCCAAAAATATCAAACATTTTCAGAATTTTTAAAATGTAATCGACGTTTCATGTATTATATTACTTTAAGAAAATTACATTAGCAACTAAATCGATGTACAAATATATTTTAAAGTAAATACAGTTCCAACCTAATGTGTTTCCTCCAAATTTTAACTCCCTACCCAAAAAATAATAATATTTTACTATAAGTATTCTTTCTCTAAAAGCGTTTTGACACAAACACAAGCGGCCATAAATTACTTTGTCAACGGAGCTGAAGTGAAGACATGCCCTAATTTAAATAACCGTTCAAGCCAGCTTATTTTCTTTCTGAAATTTTGTATCCCTCAGAAAACATTATTGTAAAATTCCATTCCCTGTCTAATTCAGGCGTGCATTAAGCTGTCTAAATGACGGATAGGTGTTTGTAGATTTAGAGTTTACTTCAACATATTTCCATTTATATTCGTTGAAGCTGACGTGCCATACGATACACGTAGAGCGTGTTTAGGTTTGAAATATTACAGTTAAAATATTCTTTTCAATACTTAGTGGTCTCATAAACATAACAAAAAAAAATAAGAGAGTTCTGATGGTATAAGTATTGAGCTTACAATTTTACTTTGTCATTTAACTAAGTTTGAAATTTAAAAAGGAAAATACAGATTTTTTTTCATAAAACTCCTATATTTTCTTATATTTTAATTGCCGAATGCTTTAAGGAACAAAGCTCAACAAAAAATAATTTTCCTTGAATTTCTTTGTAATTTTTCAGTGTTTGCTTCTGAAAACTTATATAGAAATAATTTTCTAAATCTCCTATGAAATGTAGAAACTGTACATGAGCATGATGGTTAAAAACCATTAATTATTGATTTTAAGTAAAATTTTTTAGAAGATTAGTTACAGGGGCTGACAAACGTTGTAAAATCTTAGGTGCAAGACAGAACGTTTTTAGTAAAATTTAGTGTAACGTGACATCTGAAGTTTTCTTCATCTGAAAAAAAACTAGTTTGTAAAGTACCCTTTTCGTCTCCCTGGTGACCTGGGACCGAGATTTATTGGATCCTGTATAAAATGCTTATCAATCGTTTTTCTTTTTTTGGTTTCAACACTTTCAATGCATTTTTCACTTCACCATTTGTAAGAGGTGACTCAACTTCAACTGATTTATCAGTTTCATCGTCTGTTTGTTTTTCTATAACAGCCTCGCAATCTTCTGATTATGTTAATGTGGAAACTATAGGGATATTTGAACCAGTTTACGTCCGGGACTCGAAGTCTTGAAACGTCTTATCTGAAGAATTTTCTTTCGTTTTTTTTAGTTTCCTGATTAATTTATTTGCAAAATTTTCAGTAAGGGGAGCAGTTTCTTCGCTTATTATGCTTATTATGATTATGCAATAATTATATAAAGCGACAGGCCCGTCATTTAGGGAATCAGCAGAGGGCTATTCCATTCCCCAGGCTTTGAGAAAGCAGTGTATTAACATAATCATGGGTATTAACATAATCTTACGGGTTTGGGTTCAAAACATTTCTGAATCTATTTGGGTGTCTCATAAAAAGCATAAAATCTATAAAAAAATAAAGGCATAAGTGTCATTAATTAATGTCATAAGCAAAGAAAAGAAGTAGTATATCAAAATTTACTTTTGAAAATATAGTTAATTGAAAAGATTATAGAAAGCATTAACATTTTATTGATAAAGTATTTGAACACAATGGGAACTCATAATATTGGAGACGGTTAAATGGAGGTCGTGACTCCCGTGACCTTCCCCTTGTATCTGCCTCTGTATGTGGGAGTGGTTTTTATTGTTTTTCGATAGAATGTGCAGTAAGTATAGTTTTTACTACCGCCACCACCTGCCCCTGGATAACTTTGTAATGACGGAACTGCAAAGTGTGTGTTTTAATGGTCATATCATCATAGTGAATCGAGACAGAGTGATTTTGATAACAATAAGCAATTGATAAGAAAAACTGCAAATACAATAAGCGGAGACTATTGTACATCCATTTAATCATGAGTCATAGTTTTGTCCTTTTTTTCTAGTGTTCTCCAACTTTATAAGAGACTGTCTGATAACGTATCACAGCAGAGTTGACAAATGCCATCTTTTGCTCTCAATCGAAAATTCTACCGTTCTTCCTCCCACTCCTCCCCCAATATTTCTTCCTCCCCGTAGTTCTTTTTGTTATCAAGATGACAGATGTTTTTGACACGCTCAAGTGAGTCCACAGTACGCTTGGACAGTCCTCAATCGCTCTGTAAACTAGTAAATGCCTCCATTCTTTTTTTTACAGGGATATTGAGCGAAAACGGGCTATTGTTCGATTTGATGTGTCGCGTGCTAGATGCTCTGAACATATTGAAGTAGTAGAATTTAAAAGAGAAATAGTTTACCGGTTAGAAGTTTTTCGTTGAATTTCGTTTCAGTTTCGCAGTTTTTTGTTTGAATTTTTCATTTCATTATTTTGTCTGAAAATGGCCGCAAATATTGAATGTCTATGTATGAAAGCTTATTAAATTGGTTTCAGTGAAAAAACTTTTTACATAAAAAATCTTTTCCTGATTTCTTTTTTTCGCAAACAATCGTTGTACTTGTAAGCCTTTTTTGATTTTTTTTTTTTTTTTTGCATTCGCCGTAAAGTACTGTCTTGTGATAAGATACTAAAAGTATTTTTTATACTTATTAAGTAGGTTATTTTCAAAAAGTCTGGTTGCAGTGAATAATTTAAACGTCCAGATAGGTGATTTAGTTTTGAAATTTAATAGCCGCACTCTGCTAATTTTTCTTTCGGATAGGCTTATTACTGTAATTGGTAAATAATGATTTGTATTTAAATAAGCGTTTTAAATACCTCAAACACAGCCTAAATACCTAAAATGATTATGATGACCCGAGCAAAATGATATAGTAAAATATCTCAAATCAAGTTATTATTATTAAAAATATTTTTTGCTAAATACGAGGGACGACTTTTATAAACTAATTTTATCCCAATTCGTGTACAAGAGTTCCAATTTATTGCATTTGTATGTTAAAAAAAAAAAAGATTTACAAATATTTTAAATATTCTATAAATGTAAAGGGAAATCAACAACGTTTTACCTCACAAAATTAGTGGATTACTGCATGCATGTGTTTCGGGGTCACAGATAACCCCTTTTTCAATGCAAAATGGTGAGCTTTGGGATGCACCCGATGTCATTAGATCCAAGAAAAAAAATATTTTGCATTAATCAGTTCACTGTAGCCCTGAAAAATATATGCAGTTTTGTGCGCTAAAACGTTGTTGATTTCCTTTTAATTTTCCAAACAAATGTATTAATTTATTTCTGATTCTGCCAATGGTTAAATATTGTTCTTAATTTTAACAATACTCTGTGTTAACAATTCAGAAATATAATCACTCTTTGATTTTTTTGCAAGAAATTATTGTACAAACTTCATTTTAATTCCTTGTTGTAAAATGGGTGCCTAAAAATCTATCTAGCATAATCTAGACATTGTGGTCGCCTTGGGCTTTGCAAACAAACTCTCTATTCATGAGAGAGAGAGAGATTGAGACCGATTAGGGCGGAGTTGGGACCGGAACCTTGATTGATGTGCACCAACAGAGAGTACTTGACCCTCTTCGGTGAGCAAGGGCTCCTTACGTCTCAATCAATTAAACTAATTCCCGTTGATTTTGTGTATAGTTCGCTGACAGTTTAATTGTTCTTCTTTGGGAATAGTTGTTTTACCCAAGCTGTGCTGTTTTTACTGTCAAAAATATTTTACTTTCTGAGAATGCGTTGATTAGTTTTTGTAATAAATACATGGGATTAGTTTTTAATGTTGCTTTAAATTTCAGTAGCAGTTTTAGTTGCACTTCAATTTTCGGCATGAGTTTATTTGTTTAATTTCCTACTATTAGTTCACTCTCCATAAATACATTTATAATTCAAATTTTCAATCGCTTATAAAATACTTTTTATTCATCCACTCAAGTTTGAATACATTTTTTAAACTTGTGGTGGATGGCACTTGATGTTTATTCAGTTTTTCAAACATTAATTCATTTATTGAATTCAATTGATTAAAAAATCATCTAAAAAAACTACGTAAAAAAGTTCTAATGTTTAAGAAAATAATGCAAATAGCTGTTTCAAGGCTAGGATGGAACCCCTTGTTAAAGTGCTCAACACATATTTAACACATATACTAATTCGCTGGAAGTTTCTTTGGTTTTGTTTTAACTAGTCAATGATTTTTTCCTGTATGTTTAAGTGCTCTTTCTAAAAAAAAAAAAAAATAGGGATTCACTTTAGTTAAAAACTGAATGCTCTTCTTTGTTTAAAGATTTGATCGTTTCTTTTCTAAAATAATTCATCCCATCCCTCTCTTTTCTGCAGAAACAGTTTATATCTCCATGTTTCCCTGAAAAATGTGAAATAATTTCATCGTCCAATGGATCAAGATTTTTGTCGTGAAACATTGTAGAGTTTTCAAAAATAAGTAAAATAATTCGTAAATAGACAGTCAATTGTTGATGCTATTTTTTTTATCAGTGAATCTTCTTGTTTAAGTTATTTATTGTATTCTTGCACTGATACTTCATTGCTTATTGTCATTTTGGGCAGACATTGAACATTTATCATTCTTCTGTGCAGACATTATAGATTTACTGCTCGTCTGTGCAGACATTATATCATTTTTTTTCTCTCTTGCGCAAAAAAGTTATCATTTATTGTTATTTTGTGCAGGCAGTGTACTTTCGGCATGCAAGCAAAAACACTTTTAGCGTAAGTCTATTAATTAAAAATATGCTGTTAGTTTTACCCGTTCATCAATAATGAATAGAAAACCTTGTTTACAGGTTCATTCTACAAAAAACGCGCTTTTTTAAGTCCAGGGTGGTTAGTTTCAAAAATGTTTATTTTAAACACTTTTTATGAGATTTAGAAAAGTGCAACAAATTTTGAGATGATCAATACAAATTAATGATGTTATAAAAATTTTTAAATGTTTTTTTCGCTGAACGGAGGGATACTTGTATGCCTTCGTTACATGTCCCAAGACATTTCTTCCCATGTACATTTTCATTTATTTACTCAATACAAAAAAATATAACAGTTTTAATAGTGAAATTTAAATCATTAGATGTTTTTTTTTAATTGGTTAAAAGAATTATGTTGTAAAAAAAAATATTGCATTCATACTCTTTTGAATCACTGTCACAGTATTTCTTGTATCCTCCGTTCAGGATTTAATTAACTAGTAGAACTTCCTATAGACGGCAGTACTGGCAGCTCATTACAGAGGTTTAGAATCACAAGTTAGCCCTTTTCAACTCTGGATCTTCATAGTGAAGCTAAAGGACTTAGTGTGAAAGAATTTCAGCATTATTCTCTTCGAAGTCAAATAGGTCCTTAACTTTGTGTATCCTCCGTTCTTAAGTTAAAATAAATAAGTTTTAAAATAAATGAGTTTGAATAATAAACAAATACAGCCCTTTGCTTCTCACAGTCTCATATAAGGAAGCTTTTATCAAGTTTAAGAGCTCATAAACAATATATTTGTCGAGCCCTAAGCTATAAAATTATTTTACAAACCCTTCTTCATACAACATGGTTTAAAACATTGTCGCTAACGATTACAACTCCTTCATTTTCAGTAAATTGAGAGCATGTACAGGATGGTCGAGAGGAGTTGTGATACCCATAAAGAGCTTAGCTTCGGACAAAACGTGTCAAAGTGATACGAAACAGAACTGACAACTGCGTTGGCGACTTCTGCTCCGACAAACACTGTCAATTAACCGAGGCATTGTTAGAAACGTCGATAAACATGTTGACTGTGAGCTTTTGGCTTAACAATGGAAGAGGATGGAAATTTGTGACTTAATGGATGATAAAAGATGCATCAGTTTATGTTTTTTCAGGAATGAATCGGATGACTAATAAAATGTCTACTTTTAGAAGTAGAAATTGTACTTATTTGTATAATTTAAGTCATTGTTGTCGCTATGTTCCTTTTTTGTTTTGAAGTCTTTATTAGTACACCGCAGTTTTATCATACAGTTGCTTAATTTAATGTATGGGAATTTATAAAAAGAAAAGAAGTTAATATTTCTAAAGCTGTTTTATAATGTCTTTCCTAACTCCGTTAAGCTATAGTTTCTTCATCCGCTAATACTTTGTTTTGATTGAACTTTTTCAAAAATTTACTTATGAAATTGCTCGAATTTGTTCTATATAACTCGTTTAAAACAATTAAAATCAATGAAACATAAATTTTAGCATAAACAGTTTTTTTGTTTTATGACGTATATTGAAAACTTTCTATCTTGTGAATCGAGAATTGAAATACTAAAACCAATACTTTATACTTTAATATTAGTGCAGAAATCATTACACTGGAAGGATTAAAAGGAAATCATGTTTTAAAGTTCTTTAACATGAAAAAAAAGAAAAAAAAATTTGCTTTACGTTACAAAAAATTTTTTACGTCTCCTCATGCTCTCTTACCACTACACATTTGGCAGTAATCTAAACGTAACACGGAAAAAGCAGTATTGTTAAAGATAAAAAAAAAATGAGTGAAAGTATATCTCTTATCCAAAACCATCCCCAAAATGATAAAGCAATATATATTTACTAACTCTGAAGAATTCAAATTCCAGAAAAGGAGATTAACGTGTCGAAAAAAAGAAGGAAAAAAACTGGTTTTAGACATCCATAGTTTTTTTTTTTTTTTTTTACCAAGCAGTTCACAACCATATGCGAGGAGTACAAGTTTCTGAACTTCAGTTTCCACATTGGAATTCCATCCGATGTCTGAAAATTCCACTTGTAGTGGGTAAAAAAAGTAGCTATAATACTAAAGTAAGGTCAGGGTCAAAAAATAAATCATACTGAAATGCGATTTCATTTTGAATTTTAGTTGTAGCTTTTCTCTGCACGTTTCGTTGTCCCCACTGTTTTTTTAAATGGAGAGGAGTTATTAAATCCCTCAAGTTACTTCTCCAAACGGCACTAAATGTACTGCAAATTATTAATTAAGAAACAGTTTTTTAGTTCTCTTCAATGTGTTTGTGTTCACGAAAGAGATTTACAGTATACTTGAAAAAGTTATTTGCCTCCAGTGTTCACATATTAATAAAATTATTTGGAATTGTCTGTGTAGAATAATATGTTTTTCCAACTCAATGTTTATCAGTTTTTGATAAAAATAAAATGAAACCGAAGCATGTGCGATTTCAGAAATTACGTTACTTAAGTTTAAGTGGACAAAAAGTAATAAAACGTACTTTTGTGAGATTTTTGTTTGTGCTGTCTGAATTACAAATATTTTTAAGTTTAAGTTGCCATATTCTGGTTATATGAAATCAAATGTATGTTAAAATGTGTCAAATGTATATCATTATGAATTGAATATGTTTGAAAGTGCAACTCAAATTATAATACAAATTACACAATAAAACGGAAAGTCAGCTAAATTTGTCAAAACGTTTGATCGGAAAATTTTTTTCACGAAGTCATTTCGACAAATATGCTGAACATTTCGAGATATTTGAAGATGCGTTCCTCAGTGTGGCTTTCATCTGCGATGGTAAATGTTATTTACACAAAACTAATTGTCTGAAGTATGAAAAATTTAATATGAATTGTATTTTACAACAAATTTTAGCACATGATGCAGCGAAAAAACAAACATTAAAAGATGAAATTAAGTAAATGGAATTTTTTCAACATTGTTCATGTTCTCACATTCACTTGAAGATGTGCGCAACTATAGTCTTCTTGTACTAGTGTGTTTTTAAATGCAGAGATGCGGTATCGGAGGGAAAATAAGCGACTTCGGCTCTGACTCAGACTCCGACAGTTTAAAAGCCTTCGATTCCGACTCTATTAACCCAAAATCGTTCTGATTCCGATTCCTCAAGCACTGGCCGAATAACAGACTTTGACACAAAATGACTGACGCCAACCTTTGGAATTTTAAACCTTCGACTCCTGACTCCAACTCCTTTACCCCAAAATCAGTCCTAATCTGACTCTACGACTCCGACTCTGCAGCCCTGATTAAACTGCTTGCGATTTTACGAATGATTCCAAAACATTGATAAAATCTCAAATTGCTGCATTTCCTGCACTATACCTTGTACTTAAATTCTGTCGGATATACTTAAGAGAGGAAATAGTCAAAATTTAAATTTTAACACGTCAGTTCTTCAGAACTGTATTGTGCTGTAATGCCAGTTGTAATTGAATTGCTAACTTCATCAGCTGAAAGCAAAGATCTGTGGTCACCGAAATCCTCTGATCTCAAACTGAGCGGTTTTTTCTTGTGAGGATTAATGAAAGATGCTGTTTACTTACCACCTCTTACCCCAGATTTCAATGACTTCCAAAACTGTATTACGGCGAAGATGAACTAAGTAATGCTCAGTAATGTTTCGGCTGTGGGATGAATTGGGCTATCATCTAGATTTTATCCGTCCAATCGGAGATCCGTGCAGTATTGAACATCTGTAAACTTAAATTTATCTATAATCGCATGAAATGGATGTCATTCCATGACAATTTACAGTGCATTTCCTTAATTAATCCTTAGCTCTATTTGTTCTCTTGTTTTCTAATTTGACGCTTAAATTATAATTACATTCAATATTCGTAAAATACACGTAATGTTCAATTCCTCGACATCCCTTACTGTTGTATGAAAAATATTAAATTAAAAATAAAATCAGTGCTACGATCAAAACAGAACAATATTCAAGGAACAACTTCAAGAAAAATCTTATACATGTACCGCGACTTTGATTCTCAATCAGTAGACATCATCCAGCTCAGAGATATCGATTACCTGTTGAAAACGCTTTGCATTTCCCGAATACCTATTATACCCTCTGGTGATTACTTGTTCTTCTGTTAATGAAGCCGAGGAACAATGGCTCGGAACTTTGTTCATTTGAGAGAAGCTGAAATTCAATATCGATTTAAACCAGAACTCATCACGGAATGCCCGATTTGGAATGATACAAAAAAAAGGACCGAACATTTTGAAAATCACTTCATTTCCTCTCTCCCTCTTCGAAAGGGCGTCTTTGAAACAGAACATTCGAAATGTCGATAACACGTGATTAATACGCTAACAAACGGGCTTCAAATATTTCGAGATTTTTGAGGAGTTCGTGTCCACATTCCTATTGATCGGGGCCCTAATGATGAACAGCTTTGCGAAGTTTTTCCATCGTTAAATGATACAGTGGGACGACATTAAGACAAGTGAAGAGAGGAACATGCGTGTAATTATTTGCAGCTGCGTCACTCATTCTAAAGACCTGTTTCCACGAAAGCTCTACGGCTGTAGAGAATGGAATAATAACGGTGAGAAAAAATGGAAAGGAAGTATCAAAGAGGATTGTAACGTGTATTGAAATCTCTTTTTTTCCCCCGAAAGCTCCATTTAGAGCAATATCGATCGTTTTTTTTTTTCTGTTAAAAAAAATAATAATTAAGCAGGATGTAGTAATACACGACATTTTCATCTTTATTTTTAAGTTTTAGAATCCCATTTTTTTTGGGAGGAGGGGCTGATAGTTGATTTTACTTCAAATTTAAAAACAGAAAATTTTAAAATGTGCTAAATATGTTGATCTTGTCTGGTGTAGCCTAACTTCCGGTACAAAATGTTAGTAGCATATTAGTATAGGTAAAAACGAATACCGGAATAATATATATATATATATATATATATATATATATATATATATATATATAATAAGAATTTTAAGCAAGTAAAACTGATGTTGTTGTTGCCCATAAATACGGTGCATTCATCTAGTGTAATCAGAGTGAATTTTTTGAGCTAGTTGATATTTACAAGGCAGTGGTGGAAAATACAAACAGACACCACGAGGTCAGCTAGTGTTTTATGTTCATTTGAATTAAATAAGGATTTAGATCTAAAAATAAAAAACTTTTGCATATTTTGAAGAGAAAAAGTGAATTTTGTCCATTACTCATCCTTTCCACATCCTATCTGTTACTGGATATCATCAGATTTTTTCGGTGTCGGTTACTGGGGTCGGGATTTTTTTGAAATTGAGCAAGTAAAAGTAGAATGAACTAACTGAAGAAAGGAATGTCCAGAATCAGCTAAAAGGTGTATGAGATGTATTTGCGTGAGACAGAAATAGCTTCAAAATTCTAAACACATTAAGAGGATCTGACAATTGAGTTAACCGGAGAACGATATCTTAAACATGTTTGTTACTGGTACCGTTACTCTATACATATATTTTTGTTTTTCAAAAATATTACGCACATTAAATTAATTAACTCGCAAATTTATAAAAAAATACATCAAGCTTTGTTTTTTGTAAATGCTCAGTGTGTAAGATTTTTGCTACACTAAAATCTTTAATCAATTTCTTTGAACATATTTTGCAGTTATCACTGTCAAAGGGAAAATATCACGGTGGAGTGGCATGTAGAGAACGAACTGGACTAGATTTTGATCTGTTGTAATCTAATAAAAGTTCATGCGATAATTTGAGAAAGATAATACTTTCGAATACGTTTTTCTTTAGTTCCGTGTATTAATTTTTTAAGACGCTTAATAATTTAAAAAATATACATTTTTAGAATTCGATCATTGTTTTCTGCTAAGTCCGTATTTAAAACCTTTACTAGTTTCATATGTTTTTACGAGTTACTTTTCTTTATTTCCGTTATAATAAATGTTTCAACGAAAATTTTCAAAGCCGTTTGTGCCGCATAATTTTTAATCAAAGTTTGTGGGTTTTTTTTTAATTATTATTTTTAGTACTGCTTTATTGTTTACACTTGTACAAATTTTGGACACAAAATGTTATTTTTATTGTTTACTAGTTGACTGCTTATAGTGATCCTTTTTGGTATAATAAGATTTCATTGGCTTGTATACAAGCAACTTATTAATATTGAGTATAAAAAATTCAATTTTATCGGTCTAAGTTTTAATATAAAATCGCATTTTCTGAAATGGTAAATGGATTGAATCGGAAAAAGCATGCATTTTCATCCAAATAAGGGTACTATTCGATAAGCAAATGGTAAAGCGTTTAATGTAGCTACAAAAAGGAAAAATATTTAGACATACGAAATGAATACATGCTGTGTATTAATACATAGCATGATTAAAGTGAATATGGTATGATTTCAGACTTTCTTCGCAATCATTAATTTATTTATTTCAATTGAAATTTGAGTTTCGCTGTTCTCTGATGATTTCGATTGTAGTTTGAAGAATCACTTTGTATAATATACCTCGCATATTTAACATAAATATTTTATTTTATTTTAAAAAATTGTTGCGCACTACGTGATTTATTTTAGACAAAAACAAAGAGAAACAGATAAGCGTCAGAAAAACAAAATAAATGTTAGAAGCGCGCAAAAAAATGGAATATTTTATCGAAAACATTGTTCATGCTTGATAGCGAGCGTGACTTATTTAAGGGATGAAAACTTCGAAAGTCGGGTATTTAAAGTGCCTCGATTATCGAACAGTTTCACGATGTTTTCTTTCTTTTCTTGAGCATTTTTGCAGGGATTTTTTTTTTTTTTTTTTGTTCTCTCTTTTTATCTTTAATATTTCAAGTGATGCTGGGATGGAAGCCGAGCAAGTTTTTCGTCGCTTTCGCTACACTTTTAACACATTATTGGTTAAAGTGTGAAAAATGTAGCAATTGGTTCTATCTCGGGGTAGATAGGGGAAATTGCAGGAGCTAGGGAATTTTCCCAGCTTTCCGTTTAATGACGCGGAATTTTGCAGTTGGTGCCGTTAGATGATTTTTACATCGATACACTCCTCGTTTAATGATGGTTTAGGAATACGGAAACGCGTCTATCAAAGCAACATTGCGTACCTGATGTAAGTACCGTAATATGCTTTGTAAACTACCATTTTGTAAAGTTATTTGATGTATGTTCTGCTTTTATGATTACCTATTCATGCATTTGAATTGAATTAAAGCAACAAAAGTTTTATTTTAAATACGTTTTTGTTGATTAAACGTATAGTATTACATATCTTTTAGACGATAATGTTAGGAAAGCAATATACATTTTATTTTAAATAGAGTTTTGTTGGTTAAACGTATATTATGTATTTGTTAACCGATAATGTTGAGGAAAATAGGGCTGTGAAATGCTGACCGGTCCAGATCGGATCGTCATTCAGGGGGGTCATTTGTCTCATCTATGTTAAAGAAACAGATTTTTTGCATATCAGCGGTTGTTGATCGTGCTGTTTCCCTATAATATTTGCTGCAAATATACGATTTTTGTTCACCCTGTAAAAATTCGAAATGACGGGCCTAAATTCGGAGTTGGAGTTAGACTGATTTTGTGGCAAAAGAGTCGGAGGTAGAGGTTTTAAATCTCCAGAAGTCGAAGGCGGTCATTTTTACTCAAAGTCAACGGCTTTTTCAGGGCTGCGGAGTCGAATTCGTAGAATCAGACTGATTTTGGGGTAGTCGGTGTTGGAGGCATTAAAATGATAAGAGTCGGAGTCGGTTAATTTTCTTCCGACTACACAGCCTCGGAGAAAACTTACATTGTATACATTTTACTTAAATAATAGATATACAGTGGCCGCTGCTTATATGAATCACGTTTGTTCAAAAAAGTTTGGATTACATAAAGAGGCTGATTCAATAAAGCGGCTAATTCAAAAAAGCTGGATTTTACTGTTTTTGACAATTTGATTCATTGAAACGGTTGATTCAATTGACCACTGATTGAATTAACTGACGTCTAGTGTATTTAGTGAAAATATCACTCAATGGCACATATTCTTATACTGTCAAGTTCGATTCATAAACGTGTTCCCAAGTTAAAAGGGAGTCTTTTTGCTGCATTAAAACCCAAACTTACACATGAAAAAATCGCAATCCCAAAATATGATTTATTTAGGTCTTCAGCACTGATAAAAACATAGAGCCTTTTCTCTTCGACTCTTTTGCTATGATTTAGGTTTTACACGAAAGCAACGACAAAATGTTGTTTGTAGTTCAATGAATATTGCAAGCTAGGATTAATTTCAAACAAAAGAAGCGCGGGAGCCCTATAGTTAACAGATTTCATTTTCATCATTAAACAATCTGAATTCCGGCCAAGTATGTAATAATCAGACTACATTTTCATATATAAATGGTTTGAATGCCAGTCAAACATGCAAAATTTTGCCTGAATTTGAACAGTAATGCCGGATCCCCACAGTTATCAGATCTCAATGTCATTGGTAAAAAGTATGAATTTCGGTCAAATGTGTAAAAAGTCACCTAAATTTGAAAAGAAGTGCAGGAGCTGCGCCTCCCGTGAGCTCCCTTAGATGATACGTAAACATGAAATTGGTGTGTTTTTTTTCAAATGATTCAAACTAGCGACTAGGTATTTAATTATAAAAGTATGTGACGAGACTAATGAAAGTAATTTTTTTCTACCTGACTTTCGGAGCAAAAGTTTAAAAAACGTCCTCAAACACAAGAAAAAGGTGGTATAGAAGTATAACCATTCCATATTCTGAAATTTAGAGACGTCAAATAATGGTCTAAAGGAGAGAAAAAAGCAATCTTCTTGGTTGCTATTTATTTTAAAAAAAATCCTATTATCATACTCAAAACACATTTTTTCTTCTGTATTTGCTACAATGCGAGCTGTAATTCAATGCGTCGTGCTATCTGTGCCACTTTTTACAGTCTTCGGGAATGAGAGGAATTAAGTTAAAAATTAAAAAAATATAAATAAATAAATAAAAGTTGTTATTTGAGCACATGCTTTCTAGTCGGCTTGAGTAAATGTCAACTATACAATTCTGGGTACACAGTTATTGAAATTATTATAATGCTATCTGCGCAACCACTCACTCTCTCACATTACCAAATTGGAATTTCGTGTTTTAGAAGTTATATCTATTAGTCATTTGTGTGTTTAAGAGACTTATTGATATAGATCAAATTATATAGCTCACCACTATATATTTACATCGGTAGAGCAATTGCAGTATATCAAATTTGTATTGCCTGACGTCACATTAGTGAGGTATATTTAATTCCGCTTTATTCTCTTCATACATTCCTTTTATTTTAGATTTGTAAATCTTTGTTTATGTAAAAACACAAAAATTACCGATATTAAAACTAATCATGAACTAAAAATTCATCTTATTTTCCTTTAAAAAATGTGCTTTAGTTTTCCATTTTTTACTGCTAACAAATAATAATAATACATTTTCATTTCTTATTATAAACACAACAAAGCACGGGGAATGATTTGGAATATTAATTAGAAGAAAAAGAATAGAGACTCGAATAGATTTTCCAAATACTTTCAACTAGGTATTTCATTCAATTCTAGTGAAGTTTCAGAAAGAAATTGTCATTGTCCATCGAAGCGTGATGATATTTCAAAGACGATGTAGTTTTGATGTTTTTTTGTCACCGTCTTTTCTGTTTTTATAGTTATTTGAATTCGAATGTTGGCAACAAATGGGAGCATAGTTTTAGCTGGATATAATTGGAAACCGATGCTTTTCTTCATTGTGGATTTTTCCTTTAATTGCTTATTAAAGCAAATAAAATCGGATATTTTGCGTCACAACATTAGCATATGTCGCTCGCTATTTATCATGTTCGTTCAGCATTCCAAATTTTGGACTCATTATTTTCCCATATCACATTTGTGTTTTTATGCTCTTTATGCGTTGTCTTTCTTCATGCAGTCACCATTGATTTGTAAAATTAGTTTCTAAATCCCAATAACTAATCTTCTCTTTACTCTTCAATAGAGGTAATGTCCCGAAATTATTTTTTTTTTCTCTAACGGGACTTCGTTAGAGGCACTACCTTTTGCAGACTTAGTTTTCTCCGGAAACAGTATCCATTCTTTCATGTAGCACCACTATCGGCGGATGCTTTTACCCCGACAATTTTCGCACCCAGTTTTCTCACCAGATGGAGACACCTAGGCTATATTTGATGCGAAATTGGTCTAGGAATCGAATTTTGCCAAGACCACTCTAAGCTAAACGAGTGCTCGAAGGGTCTTTTATATGCCGCATAAATCAAACGACATGGACACTGTCGATTCTCTGCATCATGAAAATCCATCGACTGGAGCCAGGACCGAACCTGCGTCTTCGGGCGCAAGAGATCAGCGTGTAACCACTACTCCACTCTGTAGGCTGAAGCCTAATTATACGAATGCACTTTTGTGATCAGGGTAAACATAAACTTTGCAATGTTTCGATATTACATGAGAGACATCAGAACTTTTCGACCTAATTTAACATGATCTCTCATATAAACCATCATAAATAAACTTTTTTTGTGGGTAAGTCATAACTACCTTAATATTTCATTAACCTTTAGACATAAGTAGTTTAAAAGACATTTTTTCATTTAAAGACAGACCTCTATCGACCCCAAAACCTTTAAAATGTTGCGTGATCGGTGTACCTTGCAAACTATGGAATTGGTTATCCAACGGATGTGTGTCCTTCGTTATACTAAAAATTTTTTGGGTGCTAGCCTTCAGTCTCCGTCTAAGTGACAAAAATCTGGCTTCTGAAAATGTCCGAAGATGTAAGCAGGGCGGCTTTTGCACCGCAAAAGGGGGGGGGGGGGATCAAAAGAAGTTTAGAAGTTAGGAGGCCTGGTCCCTAAAGCTGATTTGTTGTTATTTTTTCCGGAAAATTGGGCTATATTACTGTCTCTTAATATTACTAATTTAATAACTTGCAAAAAATGTGGAATATGGCATCGAAAATCGGACTTTATGGTCACCGCAGGTTTTCCAGTATGATTTTCCGTTTTTTCTGTAAGTGATGCGATATAAATATCCTTTGAACAAAGCTAGTTTCCCTCCACGTTGAGATCGTACGAAATTGACCGCCAATTTTTTTAATGCTTACCTCTCTTCAATCCATGTGCAAATGATCACCCACGGGATGATTAAGGGCTAGGGAGAGGTCAAGGGATCTTAAAACTTTTAGGAATATTTTCTCTCTTTAAGCTCAGTGATAGGGTTAAATAATTCCTACTCTCCCTATTTTGTAGGGAAATCACTGAAGTGTGATGATGCCTCACCTGATTTCACCTGTCAATCATTTGGATGGCGAAACGCTGGAGAGGGCGAATTGCCGGAGACATGTAAAATTAAACTTTACCTGTTTATTACTTATGCTACGTGAACTGAATTTGCGTATAAATGACATGATATTGTCTCTTAACAACAAAAGATTACCAAAACTTCTTCTGCGCACATAATAACTTAAAAACTATCAGTGTAGCAAATAGAATAAATAAAGGAAAATCTCTAAAAAATCTTTGAGCATTATCTTCAACCGAACTAGCATAATTCAAAGGTATTATTCACGGAAATGTCATTTTAGTAATGCTTCTAAGAAAAACGGAAGAATCGATACTTAATATCACATCAAGAAATGCCGTCTGAGATACAAATTCAAAAGAAATCATTTTGCCTTACACCGACACTAAAATCTTCCGGACTTTCTCCTTAGATAGAAATAAAGCTCTTTACCTTTTATGGGTACGCTGTAAAACGAAAAAACGGATGATTACCCCGCTTACTCAGGTAATGGGTTTATGGGGCGGGGCAGGGAGGGATTTTCAGAGAGACAACTGCGCTTCTCCCTTTTACCTTCCCGAATTTACAAAGGTAAACAAAGGAATAAACATTGTCCCTTCGTGCATTCTGTTTGGATATTTTGTATTATGGACAGAACTCTTCTTTCTATTGTAGAGCAATCTTGAACCATGTGGGAGCTTAAAAGTTGTTTTATGTTTTGTGCTCTTTTTGTTTGTTTTTCAATCTACTTTGTGCTGTGGACGTTTTTATTTCAAATGATCTGTATCCGATTTGAAGTTTTGTTTCGGGATTTGCTTTTGAAATCGATGAGCGAGAGTAAAATATTTTACTATCGATGCAATGAGAGATCAAAAGCGATGTGTAATTCAAATAACCTGATGCCATGCATTTAATTGGCAAGTGTAATAACTTCGACTAAAAGATCAATACATGAGGCAAAGAGAAGCAAAGGGATGTAAGTGGACATTTTCAAGTTTTGAGTAAAAGACTTTCATTTGAAAAGTTTTTCTGAATTATGCTGCACAGCAGCACCTACCAGGGCTGCAAGTACTATTTATTGTACTAAAACAAAGAAGAGGTAAACCTACAATTTGTACTGGTTATCTCCAAATCTTTAATTTTGGCACTTACACCCCTTTGATTCTCACTGCCTCATATATCCTAGCAATCTCCACTAGCCGCAGGGCGACTAAATGGAAAAAATGGTGACTAAAAACCATATGATCAGCTTCCCCCAGTGCCCACCTTAAGAAATTAATTGATGACATTAAGGTGCATAAGAGTCATTAAGTAATTGGTAACATGTTTTCTACCATAATCAAGATTCAACATTTAGATTCTATTTAGAAAAACTAAATTGCTTATATTAATTCATCTGCTTAGGAGTATTTAACAATTTATAATATGGATGTCGTTTTGAACTTACCAGGAAAATACGCGATAGTGTATAAATGGAAAAAAAATAAGTGGCAATCAAAAGATCATTATAAAACAACTGGAAGTACACATTATTTTCCGCCTTGTTAACGTCATCGAAATATAAGGTCTTAAAGTCTGCCGAAATTATAATAATTGGCGCCAAATTTAGCGAGTTTCAGTAAGTAACATTAATAATAATCTTTCCCTAGACGTGTATATGAATACAGATGGTGAAATTTGGTAATCAATTTATCGCCAAGTTTTCTTTCAAGTTGAGCACTTGACCACCAACATTTTGGCAGACTTTATAACCATATATCTCGATAACGGACGGACGAGCACAAATAATTTTTGCGGCAAGATGTGTCTCAAGTTCGTGTCAGCTATCAAAGATGAGTCTTAAAATCTCCTTTCGATTGCTACCTGCTTAAACTTTTTTCATTATTACACTATTCGGGTGGTTACCTAGATAAGTCAAAAAGAAAAGACCAATATTTCAAAAATTTGCCTTTTTATAAAATTTTGTTACAGCCAGCCACCGGCAACTAAAGAGTTTACGCATCAGGTTTGTTCTTTAGCCTCATTCATACATTAAAAATCTATTTCAGAACCAGAAGCAGGGATGCCTTCCCCCCCTCCAAATGCTACAAAGACTCCTCCGAAAGCGAGACTCCCCTCGCACCAAAAAAAGAAAAAAATGCCACTAAAAGCATCCCTCCACCAAAAAGTTCAATGGCGCACTCTGTGCCATGACCCCTAGGTGGGGCGCCCCTGGCGCAAGCAATTATTTTCTTTATTGCAGCTGCATATCAATGGAACTATTTTTCTGTAATAAGTAGTATACTCTTTTTCCAACTTCAGTAATTAAAAGCCATCACTCTTTTACAGACCTTAGTTAGAATAGGAAATAGTTTTAAAAAATATATTATGTTTCTTGAGGAAAAAATATACGAAAATAAATTAAGACTTCTGAGTAATTATTTCGGGCAAACGAATTTTTCCGAGAAAGATTTATCACATAATGAGATTTATGCTGAGATTTAGCTAAGTAATTTACTACTCAATAATGAGCTTCTACATTAGATTCCATTTAAGAATTTAGAAAAATTCATTACAGAATGAAAAGCGATCTTGGAGGAAATTTTGCACTTAGTTTTAGTTGGTAACATGTGTAGCATAGGTGGAATTAATTGCTAGTCACAAATCATATTTTTAGTTTTATTTAGCTTGCAAAAAGATGTGTAGCGTTTTACTGAGATGAAATTATTGAAAAATACTGTAATTTGCTGTTTTTGATCTTTCTCCTGGTTATTGTTTGAAATGCAATATTCTTGCTTAAGTTTTTGAGTTCTTATTAGTTAAACTTTTTTTTTTAATTTACTGGTGTAATTTTATTTTAGAAGAAACTAATTATCAATGTTTTCAAAAATACTCTGTATTTTGTAAAAATTTCTGGTTTATTGCTCTTCATGAAATCGTGCGAATCAGAATGTATATATCTTTAATTATAAAAAAAAAAAAACTGCACAGAGTGAATGCTTGTAGAAAACAAGAAGTTCTGTCTAGAACTAGACGAGCCTACTTTCCCATATACCCATACTACTTTCTAGTACCTGATCAATATTCTCAAAAATAGCTAAAATCCCAAATTTTTTCAAACATATTTTTAAAATACTTTAAGCTGATTTCTAGGAATAAAATATATTCCTCACTCATCTAAAAAAATTTAATGCTTAAAAAAAATAAAAAAAAATAGCAGCAACTTTTAAACAAAGCAGCTAATACGCTTTTTTACATTAAAAAATCTTTAACAGCTTTCAGAACGAAAAAATAATATTTAAAATTAATAAGCTCATTAAAATAAATACATCATATCAAAAAGAAAATCGTTTCTTTTTCCCCTGTTGCCAAAAACAATATTTTAAATGAATTAATGCACTTACTAAAATAAATAAAAACAATAAAATTTCAACTTAAAGAAATAATTTTCATTGTCAAAAAAAAAAAAAAAATCGTCTGCTCATACCTTTATTTAGAAACATAAATGACTTCGAGTTTATTCGCCGAAAACTGAATACCTAAATTAAAACTTTAGCGTAAAAATAAAAACAAGTCAGATCAACAATAATTATTTCACAGTCAAAACCATAGCTGTGGAGTCGGAGTCAATCTCACTTTGGGTTAAAGGAGTCGGAGTCGAATATCTAAGAATCGGAGTTAGTCATTTGTCCTCCGTGTATAAATTTTTGCCAAAGCTACGAAGTCAGAGTCAAGTCGGGGAGTATGAGTTCGATTAATCGTCGGGCATAGGAGTCGGAGTCAAGTGCAACTAAATTCTCGGAGTCGAAGTCTGGAGTTTGTGGTCAAGAGCTATTTCCAACAAAATTTGTTTGAAAAAAATCCGCCTTCAAGTACGGAACCTACATTGACTTTCAGTTTCCCCGTAGACGCTAATGTTAAGGGATTTGAACTGTTCAAAATTGAACGGAAAATAGTTCAAATCAAAAAGATATTTTATATACAAGTTTTTCATCAAAAGCTTTTTCCTTCAAAGTTTGAAGCAAATTCGCCTCACAGTTCGGAATTGCCTTGAATTTCCCCGTAGGCGCTAATGTTAAGTTTTTTTGAACTGTTCAAAATCGAACAAAAAATAGTTCAAATCAAAAAGTGAAATATGGGAATGAGGTGTCCTTGCCGAGATCTTTCTAACAAAAAAAAGATTGTTCGAATCGGACTATTCATTCAAAGGTTATTAGGGGGGGGGGGGGGGACAGACCGACAGACATTTTTCCCCATCTCAATACCCTACTTTCCAATTTTTATTTTTTCAATATTTATTTAATTATTTTATTTATTTTTGACTTTTTTTTTGTTTTTTGCGATATTTTTAAGATGCATTAAGCCTTCTTTCATGCTTTTTTCTTCTTTTTTTGACTTTTATTGGGAAAGTAGGCTAAAAAGCCTAATATCAGTTTTTTTTCTTAAGTTTCAAAGCGTCAAGAATTATTTATGTGGTGAAATTTCCAAAGTATATATACGTTGAGTTATGATTTTTCAATCTTAGATTGTCCTTTTATGTGATTTTGAGCAGGTCGGGGTAAGTTAGGGTTATGGTCGAAGTGGCGAAGAATTACTTTTTAAGAGGTAAAATTCAGAAAAAGTGTACCTAAGCATTCTATAGAATGATAAGAATGGAATAGTAAATACTATTTATGCAAAGTCAATGAAAATGGGTCCTGAGCAGACTTGTCCAACCATGGGAAATTAAAGGGCAGTATCTGCAGAAATTAGTTTTAGAGATAGTCGAAGAAATTCTCTTAAGATTCTACGCTTACAACAGTGAAACGTAATAATTTTACGATTTTTTTTGTCGTGCTTTATTTTTAGCGGAAAGCAAAATAAGCAAGCCTGCACAATAAAGCTGAAGAACAATAAATTCCAAAAATGCAAATAAATAAATAAATACATACATAATAAAAAACGAAAAAAAAATGTAGATGCTCTTTTCTTTCCCATGGTTTTTACAATCAAAGTAAAAAATGCCAGCATGCTCGGCACTGTTTATAGTGGTTTTTGTAAATCATTCATCAATTTCTGTTAGTACTTTCGGTTAAGAATGTAACATTTTTGTTGTTGACCGTCGAGTCGTTATTTCTTGTCGATATTCTCTATTTTCTTATCCATCACAACAGCTTGCTCCTCAACTTTCATACACCACAGTAAAAACTAATTTTGTGATGAACGAATTTAAGTAAAATTTGGTAGTTTGACACTTCTGAACAAACCGCAAAATAGAACTCACAAATTTAGAGCTTGAGGCAAGCGCTAAAAGTCACACACCTCAAAATACGAAACGAATTGAACATGTATTTGATACTTTGCCAGTTTCAAATTAGGCATTCTATGGAACGCCCAGGAAATGGGTAAAACATGAATAGTTTCATCCATTTCTGGCTGATTTTAGACTTAATATGCGTGACTTTTTTTACCTTAAATATCAGTGTAAAGCTAATTAACTACAGCTTGAGGTTTTTAACAATATAAACATATCACCTTCTATTTTCCGGAACCTCCCCTTTTGTATAGACATCCCCCGAACTGTGATTTGCCAGAGAACGAAGAAAACGATTGTTAAGTGGCTGGTAATCGGAGCCTCGACTAGGCATTTTTATTTGAGTAATGTCATGTCGGCGCGAACAGCCCCTGTCAGCTACCCTTCAGAACTTTTCAGTTCGTCTTCATTATAGGTTGGTAGCGTTGACATTAATTGTCTGGATTATTAATGAGATTGGCCTGGCAGGGATCCCACACCCCCTTCCTTCGAACCACCAGCGTTTACGACTGTTTAATGGAGAGTTAAGTGCCCTCCCTCGTTCGCAGTTCCTTCCTGCTAATGTAGGTAGATTACGCGCCACGAAAGCTCTTGAAAAATTGAAGTCACGTGCTCTGGCTGGTGAAAAGCGGAAAAATTTAAGACCCTCGCAAATTGAGGAAGACTAATTGTGGTCATTTCTTTTTTTGATAAAGGTGGGTAATTTTTGAACTAAGAAAGTTTTTGCATTGGAAAATGGTGTTGCTTTATTAAGGAGGGCAGGTTTTGGGAACACGGTTTTCAAACAGATTTCTAGTCGAAAACGTGTAATACTAGTTTTGATACTATGGTTGGTTTTAAGAAAGATTCATTTTGAAGCACTTATAAAATACACATGCAAGCATAGGAAGATAACAAACAGTTAAATTTTATTTTTGACGAATTATTTGAACAATTACACTGCTTTTAAAAATGAATGTATCCATAGATAAGGGGGTAAAAACCTAAGAGGGCTGCAAAAGCTTGTTATTGCTCCAAGAAATGATACTTTAAAAATCGGATGAAAAAATATTTTGGTAAAATACATAGAAAAAAAAAATAAAAAAAAAAAAACTTGACTTCTAATTAAATGAGGAAATTTCGTTGCATAGTTTGATTAACTACTAAGTAGTCAGAAAATTTGTAAAAATAAGGAACAGGGGGAATATTGGATGCAAAAGCTTACATTATATTGCGTCATTATATTGGATATATTGGCAGTATATTGCATCATTTCAGTATTTTTTTTTTTAACTTTCATAAAAGGTCAATGATAAACTAAGTACGATATTAAAATTTCGTAAAAAAAAAAAAAACTATGTATGCATTTCACTGCTCCGGATGTTATTATTTATGAAATTTAAAATCCACCACATTTCCTGTTTCAATCAAATGGTTTAATGAATGGCTTTCTTGACTTCTATTTGTCTATTGTTATTGAACATTTAACTTTAAAACCCATTAATACGTTATTTTCTTTCAAGAAAATATGTTTAACTTGAATACTAATGATTTGATAACTGAAGGTTTTTAGTTTAAAAGTTTTATTTTACTTATAACGCGATTTGCTTATTCCAACAATCTTTTAATTTCGCGCACTATCTTTCTGCATTGAATTATTCAACAAAATGCGAAAAGAATTATACTCATTTCTAAATTTTTCTTGATTTTTATGTCATCTTAATTTTAGGAGCATGTGAAAAATTTAAAACCTGTAAAAAAAACCATTTGCTCTGTTAAACTTTAGAAAACCTAATGCATGAGCATTCGCAGATATTGAAATATTTCCTGAGTTAAACAAAACTTATACTTTGTTTCTCTTCAAAGACCAGGCACTTGTAGCCTACCTCTTTCCGATGTCAGTACGGATGATGGAGCAGTATCATCAACGCACAACAGTTCTATCCCCATCCACCCCTGCAGAATGCCAGCTGAAGATCGATTCTACAGGGTGCACCATCTGCAATTCCCAGTCGATAAATTTGCCTTCCAGAACCAAAGTTCGTTCCATCTACTTAAGAGAGTTTGAACTCTTTCGATAACGACCGATAGCTTCTTTCTTTTGTTTTTTCCTTCTCTTGTATCGAAGCAGCGATTGTAGTTTGCTTGATCTTTGGTGGTAACTTGTGCTGTTGTAACGTGTTGTTTCCTCCGATTCGAAGAATTTCTTGGTCTTTTTCTGTTCTTATCTTGTTCTCGTGGCGTAATCGGTAATCCAGATTGATTGTTTGCGCATGTACCAGCTTGAGGGACATTTTGCCATTTTTGCTGTGTTCATGGTTGTATTTATTTTTTTCTAGATTATGTGTTATTCTTTCTTTTTCGTAACTGTTTTTCCTAATTTTGGGATGCATATGTAATCGACCGTAATAGCATTTTATTGATGCAGTTTGATTTCACCAAACTTGCAATTGAAGATACGTAATAGGTTTTGAAAATGGAATGGAACAATTATAGTTTTCGTTTCTCTGCAATATTACGGTAGTCAATTTTCAAAAAGTGTGATATGAAATAGTGGCAGAAGCAAATTAGTGCGGTTTTTTTTTTCACTTTTTGAGTTTAATAGTCAACTTAGCATTTTTCTTTCTTTATTTATTAATTATTTTTCTTATTTATTTTTTATTTAAAAGGCTTTTTGAAACATGTTTACTTCTTAAGTTGGACTTAAACTTAGTATTTGTATCAGCTCTTTAAACATTTCTTTTGACCCCGCGTGGTTTATTGTGCGACATAAGAACAACAATCACGAAAAGCGCTTTGTGTAATTGTAGAAACGTTGGTTTTGAAAGTAATAATGAAGAAAAATACTTTCTCTGCAAAAATCTATTAAAAAGAACTGCAAAGAAAATGACATTCTTTTACTCGAGCTTTAAATACAATTACAAAGATATCCCTCACAGCTGATCTACCTTTGTTTTCTTCATAGATAATATTGTTTTTGGCCAGAGGTATTACCAACCTCGATATTTTTACAAAAACTCAATGTTAGGTTCATCGTATAAGTATTAATTTTAAAAAAGGCGGGGGATAACGTATAAGCTCTACGAATATTTTCGCCTAACACTATGGAATTTTTTTTCACAAAGCCAGCCTTTTCTGTATTTCCTGAACTAAGTTATTAGATGGCAAGCCGATAAATAAAAATATGATACATATAGACCTAAAAATGCTAAAATATAAAAATATTCTTAACATCTTTAAAAAAATAGTTTGCGTCAGGATTGTTTTTTGTTCCTCAAACAGCGTTTTTCACGGAAAAAATATCGCATATAGTGGACACATTATTGTTTGTAAATGAAGAAATTTAAATATTTTAATTTCTAAGCTCTTTACAATGCTTTCTGTTAAAACTTAAACCGAATATTTTTCATTGGCAAAAATGGTTGTCAGTTGTTTAGAAGTTTTAGATTATCCACCAAATGTTATCTTGTAATACGTATGCATATTCGTAGTTTAATATTTTACGGATTTCTCAAGTATAATTTATACTTTCAGGCATATTATATGCAAACTAATAGCAACTGTTTTCTAAATTGGCAATGGCAACGGGAGCTGCCTAAAATAAGCTTTATCATCCGTTCCAGACGAGCATTAATCGTTTGGCAGTAGTGGCAGGAGCGGGAAATTTTGAGTTAATGCTGTGTAGAGCAGAAATTAAAACCTCCTGATTAATAGCTAAAGGCTCTCGAACGCTTTTCTTACTTTCGCGGCGATTAATTTTAATGCTAATTACGCCGCTTAGCGTAAGCTTCCTAATTACTCACGTACACTTTTAAAAGATGTTTCTTGCCGAAGATTATTCTTTGCCGTACTTGGAAAGCGAAATTCGGTCTCGCAGTGAAAACTCTCCCAGGATGGAAAAGTTCTGCTTCATTGACTGGCAACATTTGGGACTCGGGGATCACGTGATGTTTTATCGTCTGGAGGTGTTTCCCTGACAGAATTTTCCTTACGCATTACGCTGAGCAACTGATAACTTTTTATTTGAATTTTCTCTACCCTGGATTTGGAAACTTGGATTTTGATATCTAACTAAGCGTGTAAGCGGAATTTCGAAAAGATGAATTAGGGTAAAATTGATAATGCTGCTAATTGGATAGAAATTAATAGCCATAATCAGTGTTTACATTCGTTTATTTGAGAATTGAATGCATGTATGGTCTACTTTAGTACAGGGTTGGTGTTTTTTTTATATATATATTTTTTTAAAAAATAAAAAAAATCGGAATTTTTTTTATTTAAATGGGATTTTTTTTAAATTTAAATCAGATTTTTAAAATCCTTTTTTAAATCTTTAAAAATGTGTAGGCAGTAATTACTTTTACATTTATAAACATAATGCAGTTCACACAATAGATGAAAAAGCAACTTTTTAGTTATTTTCATTTCAAGGTAGTGTAGCTATTTTTTTATAATAGGTATAAGTAGAACAGCTTTAATACAAATTCATTATTCAAATTAAGTTTAATATTACTTATCACCCCAACTTAATAAAAATACTTAATACCCCACCCTCAGCGACAACCACAAATCCTTCAACTATAATTCTAGGAAACAGTGGTACCTCTATTTCTTAGAATTATAACTTTCATTTTTTTAGAAGAATAATTTATTAAAATTTGTTGAATAATTACTTTTCTTCACTTTATTAGTCATGGTGTATAAAAAAACTGCAAGTTTTTATTTGTTCTGAACTTATTTCGGAGTAAAAGCAGTATTGCATGAAATTGAAAACCTGTTATATACACAGAAAGAGGGGTCTATATATTTTTGCCAGTTGAAGTTAAGATTGTATAATGCAGTATACTTAAATATAGAGCAACACATTCTAAAAATGCAAAATTCATTTATAAAAAATAAATCAAATGATTTTTATCAATGATTTTAATAAAAAAATCATTCCATTCAAATCAATTGATTTAAATCATTGTTTTTCTTTAAATCACTTGATTTAAATCATAATTTAAATCAAGCTGATTTAAATCAACGAACCCTATTTTATTTACATTCCTTCCTACTTCTTTTTATGTATGAAACGAACTCAAACGCATGTAATGTTTTGAAAAAATCCGTTCTGGTGCGTGCCTACGTTCAGAGACGTGCACAGAAATTTTGGGCCCGTCACAAATGACTTTTCCGGGGCCCCCCTTCATATTGTTAACCCCTATATTTCACCCCTAGTTTCAAAAATATTGGGCCCCTTCAGGCTCGTGCCTGGGCCACTAGGTGTCCCTTCTTCCCCTGTGCAAGCCCCTGCTTACTTAATCAGTAAATTCGTTATGCAGTCAAGTTCCGTTACAACGATTACGAATATAATGACATATCCGTTTGAACGAGACAAATTTTTAGTCCCGTTTTTCCATTACATTAATTGAACTCCATTACAGTAAAATTCTCTTTACTATGAACGAAATTTATAGTCCCTTCAAGTTCGTTGTAACAAGATTTCATTTTAAACTAAATTGAATATGACCAAAATGGATGTTTTCTTTGTTTATGCTTTCGTACGTAAATGTGTACGTACAGATCTGTCGGAAAAATTATCAAAATTCATTCGATGAAAGCTTCATCCTTTTCACTAGGAACATTTGGTTTCAGTAATGTCTGATCAAATTTGAAATTTGAGCTGACATTACTGAAAAAAATTTCATATTTACAATACCTTGTTCAATTTATACATCATCTTACGTGAAAAAAGGAACAAAATCCTTTTCCTTAAAGAAAAGAAAGTACTTGTATGAAGGTTATTGAATTGGACTACTCAATCCAGTTCTTGTTTAATCCAACTACGAAATTGCCTCGTTACCTTTTAAGTGAATATTTACGCATTTCTAAAACCACATATTTATTTTCAGACAACAATCACAACACATCTACACTTAACAACACAATGTTCTATTCTACAATCGTAACTACGCACATCAGAGATCGGGAGCAGTCAGCGCCCTCTATACTGTCATTACTTTGATTTACAACAAAGGTTGAGAGTTTAACAATCTGCTGAATAAAACTTGTCACTATGACTTTGTTTTAATGTAATAACAATTGAATCACTGTTACATCCCATTGCAACGAACTTCAAAAAACCAGAAATTTTGTTCGTTGTGACGATAATTATGTTGTAATAAAATTCAAGCAACGTAATGGCAATTAAATCAGAACTGAACATTTATTTTGTTTTATCGGATGTTCTCTTCTATTGACATTCGATCTAATGAAATTTTACTGTATTTACTTTGTATTAACAATTTAAAAGTTCTCACTTTCCTTTACGAGACCATTTCAACTTCTGATTGAATCAAATTCAGGTAATACTAACGATGTGTGTTTTATTATTATCTGGACTTAAAAACACACTTTTAAATTACATTTTTGTTCAGTTTAATATTTTCATAATATCATATTACGTAATAAATTAAACTGATTCGCAATTATAATAGCTCAGCCTTTTCTGATTATTCGTTTCAGTTTATACACTCCTCATCTTTCTAATAGAAAAATTGACGAAAATCCCCAACATAAACACATTAAATCCATCCACTTCATGCTTCTCAAAACACATACGTCATAGATCAATGTTTGGCAATAATTTCGAATAAATTTAATGAATTACTCGGGATATTTTGCCAAGATTCTCTTCAGCTCAGTTGGCAAACTTTGCGGCACAGACAAAGCCCCTCTATCAACTTAATCTGGCGTTGGAGCAATGACTCCCATTAGCTGGGGCGGCCCTGCGAGTTATAGCTGCCCTTCAACCAGGACTGTTCAAGTGCTATTAGCATGTAAATTATACGAGCTTCGAATTGCATTGTGGTTGAATGAATGGATGTGTGTGTTTTCTGTAGTAGCGTTGTCAGACGATGTATTGGATTACTGATGTGATGTTAACTTGAAACAGAAAACTTTTGAAGAACATAAACGTGATATTTTAACACGTAAAATATGCTATTTTTTATTAAATGCTTGAGTAATATTTGACAATAAACAATTTTAAAGAGTTTTAGCATTGTTATTTGGCATATAATACTAAGTATTTTCATTCGGAAAGTTAGTTCAAGTACAGGCTTAAAACGTTGTCTTTTTCATTTAGTGCGAATTAAAAATATATGCAGAGTGCTGGATTTTAAAATAAAAATTATATCAATTTTATATTTAATTTACACAGTTAAAAAGAAATCAATGTATTTTATAACAAAATTGACTGACATCGTGGTTGCCAACAATTTTTGCCCAAAATCTCAGAAGGTGCTTTTTCTAACTGTGCTGTGAATGAACCAAATTAAAAAAAATGTACTGGTGTACCTCTTTTATAACAGGAAAATCCCGTTACAACGAACTTCAAGAGACGGAAAATTTTCTTTGTTGCATTGGAATCAAAGCCATGGCAATTAACTAACACATGACTGAACATTGATTTCGTTGAAACGGATTTTTTGTTGCATTGGTATTCGCTGTAAGGAGATTTTACGTTTTAAAATGGTTATCATAACGTTATCAACCATGCTACAACGTATATAAAACAAAGTATTTGCTGGGGAGCTGTGTTAATTTACAATTTGATAACATGAACGATACCAAAAATCTTAGCTATGGTTTTTTTTTTTTTTTTTTTTTTGAGAGTTGCTTACAATTTATTGAACCAAGTAACTTATTGCTGATTTACATGAAGAAACACATAGTAGGGTTAATTAGTACTATATTTTTCAAGTAAATGCAAAATGTTTTCTAAGTGAACAGTTTGGAGCTGAATATTTGAAGACATATACTTCAAATGACTTGAATTCTTTATGTTGATATCCCATTTTGAGAAAAAAATTTTTACAATTTGATAACGAATTCTCTATGCAAAACAAAAGTAATTTTAAAACACATATGTACGTTTGACGATTTTAAATACTGTTGACTTTAGACATGCTTTTACTGACTGTTAATAGAAGCGTCTTCAACTGAACTTTCTATACCATTTGCGATTATGTAGTTTAAATGCCTTTGTTACATTTCTCCCGAAGTATTTCCTATATCTTTAACAGAAATTCTTAAAAGCAAATGCAAAGGTCTAAGAAATTATGTAGTATGATTTTCAGCTGGTTTTAATTTTAGACAATTTTCGAAAACTTAAGTCCCCATTTCAAAAAAAAAAAAAAGAAAAGATAAGATGATAATTTACTTTTAAACGAAAAACTTATTTCCCTTTGATTAATAAGTGATATTAAATTTAACAGAGTCACTGATTTCAGAAAGATATGTGAAAGAATTATACAGAATATAATCTTTTCCATCTGACGAAAGATCTCTGAGTGACAAAATCTGCTCCTGCGAAATCGCTTGTGGAACGACCATTCGTAACGTCTTACCTTCACCCATCTCCGTTTTTTACGAGTTCAAGTAGATTCTAATCTTCCCTGAAGAGAGTAAGAGAGAGAATTCTATTTTCCCGGTCCCCAGAAACAAAAGGGCATTTTCGACAAACGTTAACTTCGAGTGGAGTGGATGAGTAAAAAGAAGGGAAATTTTCCTATCCGAGGAGAAAACGCTGACTCTGTAAATTTCCTTTTCTTTTTGCTCTGAAGATACCTGCTAGCCTTAGCGAAATTAGTTTATGCTTCAGATTTGTGTTCTGTTTCGGAGCTTTTTCTTCTTATTATTTTTCTGTCGTTTTCTTTTTTTTTTTTAATTTCTCTATTCGTATTCTAAAGGTGAACTGTTGTTTTATATTACATTGCCGAGTTGCATGTTTTTTTTCGTTGAATTTTCGTTTCTATTTTTACATGGTTAACTAATGTATTTTTTTTCTCTGTTCCCTTATTATTACCGGGTTATAACCGATGAAATTTTCTTAATATTCCTTTTATTACACGGCTTAACCAATGAATTTGTGCTTACAGCTCTCATTTCGAGCAGTTTAGTTTTACACAATCAAGTATGCTAAGAATTTGTTTTAAATTTATTTTACTCAGCAAAGCATTGGAGGTAACATACATATGTGGGTCCTTTCACGGTATTTTTGACATTTATGTCGAGTACGTAACGTGACCTTTTTTTGCCATAACTTTTTAATTTACTGTATGATGTGCAAATTATTGTAATTTGAGTTGGAGTGTTGGTAGGAAAAGCTCAAAATAAAATAATATGCTAATCAAACAGTAAATTAAAAAGTTATGGCAAGAAAAGGTAATGTTACGGACTCTACATAAATATCTAAATAACCATAAAATGACCCATGTAGAAAAATTATTCGTTTGGTTGCGCTGAATAAACCGCACTGATAGTATAATAAATATTCGAGACAATATTCTAATAAGATAACACACTAATCATGGTGAATAGTAATACTCACCATGGTTATTAGTACCATCTATTGCCCCATTACATCAGCAAATTTCCTCTGCCAAGTGTACTAGTTATCTCCTGCCTTTTAGTTTTGTCATGTTTTAATTTTTCTTCTAAGAGCTTAATTTTAACTTTCTGTTGGACTTGGTTCTGTTATTTACAATCGACTTCATAGCATATTCAGGGAATATTTTATTGGTTATTGGCAATAGCGGAGATTCGATTTGTTCTGACTGTTTCAGAAGGCTAACTTGTATAGGCTGCCAAAAGGAACACGTGGAGTTTTAACATTACGTAATTATACTGTGATAATTATGTTTAGCAAATTCATAAAGCGTAGCAAAGTCATAAAGACGTTTGCGTATCAGTGTGCTCTGGGAACATACAATGCTCGCATAAATTTGTAGAACACTGATAATTTTGCATTAACCTGCGGGCTTCTAAGTCTTATGTAGTTCTAAAATTGCTTGTAGCTTCCACTTAATATTCCTGCTTCAAGGTGCTCGAGATGCAATCTAATTGCATTTCGACAAAGAGTGACAAGACATCCTTGCCAACAGGAAGCTACCAAGCTACCATACCTTACGCATGATGTTACAAACCATTAACCGCTGCGCACAATAATGTCAAGAAGCTTTGAATTATTGCGATTCCCTTTGAACGTCGCATCTCAGAAGAGCCTTTACAAATGACTGCAGTCTCGTGCTCAGGATGCCGAGTTTAAACTGAATTGATCTGCTGCTGTGGAATTATTACTGCGCAAAAACGTCTTTTTATGACGGTGACCATTTCAATGCTAATGACATCCCAAAAGTCTAAAATGTCTGCCCATTTTATGATTTTTTTTAAAAATCAAAAACTAGTGACGCTTCTTAGGATTTTTTTCTCTTTGCAGCAAAATGGCTATTCTATTTAAGAGTGATCGATTGTATTTACTCCCAGTTTTATATTTCGGTTTGAATGTGTAAATGCAGTGGGTTGTCTCATAGGCGGCTAGTGCACCAAAAACGTGGGGGAGTAGGAGTCAAGAGAAGTGTCGGAGTTAAAAGCGGTGGCCCTAAAGCGTATTTTTTTGTATTTATTTATTTATTTTGTAAAATTGGGCCGAATTATGCAATTTTAACATTGTTGATTGAATGATCTCTAAAGAATGTGTAACGTGGCCTCAAAAATCGGGACGGATGGCCACCGTAGACTTCCCCTTTCCAATTCAATGTTCTATTCTTATGAAAGTATAAGAGAAATGTCCATTTATTTAGAATTTTTAGTTTTTATTTTCGTGAAACAAATCAATCCTCTCTCTCTAAAAAATAATTTTTCAGTCGATCATTAAATTTTAAGTCTGAAAAGTGAGGCTACAAGGCCCCTTTACTTTTGGAAGTGATAGGGCACTCCCCCCCCCCTCCACCTTCGTACGAGCCGCCTATGTTTTTCCTTCTGCGTAGTCTTTTAAGCAGGTAGATTACGTTGAGCATCAAGCTTTGCGCAGAAGGCAAGCTACTTTTGAAAAAAAAATGTCATTATACTCCGCTATTTGCAAATTGCAACATTATGTTCCTTCCGTTAATTTTCTTTGTGTATTTATTCACTCACATTTTAATGTTCACAGTAAAACTATTTCCCCAAACACTGAATTTTAAAGTAATAAATTGAACAGATAACGGAGCGTAAGGCCACGACATTTCTTCGAAATTTTATGACAAATAATATCGATGTTTTTCTCTAACTCATCACAATCGAAAGAGCTCATCACTTTTAGTCAATTACTCTTCTCGGCATTGTAGTGGGTTTCCATATTCGAAAAAAAAAATCTTATTTCTTAGAGTACCGGAAACAAAAGAGGATTTTCTACAAACGTTGCTTTCAAGTGGAGTGGAAGGTAAGAAAAGAAAATAAAGTAAAAGAAAAACCAATGAAGCTCGGGCAGAAAATGCTGATGCTTACGTTTTGAAACAAATACAGTGAAACCTGTGTAAGTTGACCACTTGCGGTGCAGTACTTTGGTGGTCAACTTAGACAGGTGGTCAACTTATAAAGGGGGTAATGATTTTTTCTTTTTTTGTCATTTCTTGCACCATGTATTCATTTTTTGACTAATTGACACTTACTCTTTCCGTTCAACTCACTTTCATTGTTTAACATTACTTTGAAGCAATAATTTAAAATGTTATTCAAATATTTTTAGAGGTTATTTTCTCCGAATGACGTATAATGTGTCATGTAAATTTAAAATTTCAGTAAATTGATCAAAAAAGAAAAGAATATCATTGTTTGTAAAATGTTATTTGATATTAACAGTTCCTAAAAATTCATAGCTAATCAAAAATAACAAATTTTTCGATTATTTTTTTTCTCATATACATTTAATACATTTATAACCATGATGATCTACTTTTCAACAAAATAACTCCTTATTGAAGTTTGGCGCTCTTATTAGACACTAGTTTTGGAAATGTGTCAGCGAATTTTCTCCGGATTTCTCCCTTTTCAATTAATTTTAATATTTCATACTTTTTATCAATCTCAAGTTCAACTAATTTTCTTCTTGAAGCCATTTTATGTAAAACTATAACACAAAGAGCAACAAACTGGACTCTCATCTCTAAAAGGCAGTTGAAAATGAAAATGTCCTATTTCTTAATCCCTTGCACCAGAAATACTACAATGCAAGTAACTTTTACTCTAGCACAATTCCAGTGTTGCCAAAAAATATTGCAACTGGAAAAAAATACTTTGTACTTTTCTACTGACATATGTTTTCATTGAACAGAGAGTACAAAAGGTAAACTCAAATAGAACAACAAAAGAAAAACAAGTTTGGAGAATCTGGTTCTTAGTAGTTTTCCAATGTGGTTAAACTTACAAGGAGATTTAGTTATGCTGCTGTTTTATTTAGTTGGTAAAATGCTGGTCTGGCATCAAAAATATTCTTGGAAAGCTATAAAAAAATAATAAAATAATTTGCTAAATTAAGTTTTAAAAAATAAACCAAGTGGTCAACTTACAAAGGGTTTTTTACATTACTCCAAACCAAATTTGGGGTACATTAGTGGTCAAGATAGACAGGTGGTCAAGATAGAAAGGTGGTCAAGTTACAGAGGTTTTCCTTCATTATACGAGATAGGACTCATTCCGTTCCTGACAAAAGTGGTCAACATAGACAGGTGGTCAACTTACAAAGGTGGTCAACTTTACAGGTTTTACTGTATTTTTTCCGAGTTTTCCTTTTTTTTTTTTTTTTTTTGAGAATTACATTTTTGCTGCAGATTTTATTCATTAGTTTTGCTAATTTTCTTCTTCGGTATTTGTATTTTCTTTTTTATTTTTAGTCTGGTAGCAAAATGAGAATATTCTTTTTTTTTTTGCATACAATTTTAGCGATTTCATCATTGAAAAGAAATTTTTTGTAAGGATAAATGATAAAGTTATTTCTTTGTCTCGATATTTAACTACGTGCCTTTCCGCTGGAAAAGGGTTTAAAATTTTATTTTTTTTCCTAGAGACGTTGGAAAAAAATCGAGCAGGTAAAGCTGTAAAATAAAAAGTGTCAATGACTTTTCATCATTCATTTAAATATAGGATTGAAAATCTTGTAGTTATTTCTGATTTTTATAAAATATTCCGATTAACTAAGATGCTCCAATAAGAGAACCCTCCCCCCTCGGTTACTGGTAATTAGTCGAGTGCAAAGTTTCTCTTAGTCTTATTTATTTTAATAAATATTACATTACACTTAATTGTAAAATGATGATTAATTGGACTTTTCGTAACTTAAACTTTGGACGAGATTTCATGCAACTCGGTAGTACAATTCCGACGCGTCAGGATCAAGATCAGACGGGATCCCCCCCCCCCTCGTCTTCAGCAAGACTAGAACCTCATTCTCGCAGGACCAAAATTCAGAAATGAAACGAATTCTTTCCTTTTTAACTGATGAATATCTTCTACTAGTGCTGAACATTTGGAAAAACTGCGCTTTTCATTTGCGGTGAAATATTCTCTGTGTGTTTTTGCATTGCGTTCGCATTATGTTTTGCAATTATTTTTCTTTTTAGTTATTAAAAATGTAAAATTTTTAATGATAGTAGGGGAGACCGGGGCTAGTAGTTATATTCTCGACATTTTTTCCCCATAAGATTTGTATAAAAGTGGAACATTTAACCTACCATATCATTGAAGATAAAACTACTATTAACATTGCTAACATTTTTCGTACCATAAAATTAATATTTTGTATCCTCGAAATTTGTCACAAATTACTACAACTAGTAATAGGCTTGGAGCACATTGTGACACATAAATAACAGGTACAAATGCGTTTCAACATGTAAAAGTTATGCAAGAAAGACAACTAAATGGGATATTTGAATTCAAGAATGCAAAATTTATTCATTTATAATGATTCTTAACGCAATGAAATCACCTTCTTTTTTCAAGAACACTGTAAATGAAATGAAACTGAAAGTTATATGTATTAACACATAGTTTCATGTATTATTCCTTGTAAGTTATTTTTAGAGCCACTTTAAAAAACTGTCAATAAGGAAAGAATTGAAACGTAGACCAACACTAATTTTTGATTATATTGCTCTTTGACTCGATGCAACATGTAAGTTCATTCATACAGGCCTAACTATTTTTATAAACACTCATTATCATCGCTTGTTTCAGCGTCTCTTTGCACTTAATACAAAAATAGAAAGGCACTTTTTCCGGTATAGTTGACATGAGCCAATCTTTTACATGATGCGCTGCACCCAGTCTTCTCCGGGTGTAAAAAGTTCGCATTGCTCCAAGCAAACTAGACGTAAGCAATTTTCATCATCTTCAGAAATACCTGATTTTTTTTATTTTATTATTATTATTCATTTTTACCAATAACGATGGTGTTTTTTTTTTTTTTTTTTTTTTTTTTTGTACTCTTTGACCTTTCCATACTCTGTTTCTTTTCTTTTCTTGCTTTTTCTTACTCAATTTCTTTCTTGCTTCCTCTTGCTCTTTGTTCTGCTCGAATTTTATCTTTTACAGATGCGCTTGTTTAAATGACAGATTTCAAACATTTACGAGCGTAACGTTCGCACTTTTAAGGTCTAGCTTTTGGTAGCAGTCTAATTTCTGTTGGAAGTACTGTTGTTACAATGCTAATCTCTACTGTAATGAGATTTCTTACTTCTGTCATTTAATTTCGTGAGATTTCTTACTTCTGAAGATGCCCTGCCATTTTACTGTTAGTAAATTTATTGCTAAAAAAGTACTGGGTTGTGATAAACGCTTCATTTTCACTATCATTCTGATCATCAACGTTTTCATGTCTGGTGGATAACTGTCAATCAGTTGCTGATGAGCATAAGAAGTATTTATCTTCATTTTGTCAGTTTACATTTAACAGTTCTTGGGTTTTCCTTTAACTGCACCTACCGGATATCCCCATTAATGTCTACTAAAGTAACTTTAGCGCTCTCTGTACGTCTTTTCTAATTTCGCGTAATACATAAGTAGTAAAACTTTTTTTTTTTTTGTACACAAGCAATTAATAAGTAAGACATGTTTTAGGATTGCGGGATCCTCTCTAGAGCGAGAAAACTTTCAAGCTTCAGACGGAAGGCAGCTGTTGAGGGTTCTGACTACATTTTGTACCTAAGTTAGCTAAAATAGTAGTGAGAGAAATTTCTGTAACGCAAATTTTTCTTCATTTTCAGGAAAAATGGCGAATTTTGAAAATACAAAAATATCTAGAACTTTCTTTTGGGATGAAATGTACCTACATACAAAGCTGTTTTTGTGCGATTTTTTTTTTTTTTTTTGTGCGGTACATCAAAATTTTAATCAGATTGGGACTCAATTGACGAAATTATTTATAAAATGAGTGCGAGGTAGTATCTTGAAGTGACGACAGGGGCATCCCCAATGGAAGGTCACTGTGACCTCCAAAATTTTCTTATTCGGTAAATTTTGTCTCACGATTCGGCAAAACTATCATCACTTGATTTATTTTGATTTTGTTTAAAGAAGCCCTTCCTGGTTATTTCGTAAGTTTTTAGATTATTTTCTACGTGACTTTTTTTACGCGGTCCCTATCAACCGCATGAAAAAGAACATTTTTTAACTATCTTTCGAAAACAACTATTTATAGCTACTCGTGAAGTTTTAGACGATTTTTTTTGAGCAATCATGATTGCTTATTGTTCTCACTTGACCGTCCTTGGCGGTTGGTTCCTTTTTCAGCTTGGACCAGGGGCCTCTGCAGCACCACCGCCCACCGGCCTCTGGTCCTGAGCACCGTCCCCCGGAATCCGCTGCTCTTGGTCGGTGGTGTCCATGTCCTACACACACGCACGCTCATACACATGCACACTCACACACGTACAAACTCACACACACGCCTACGTGCATACACACAGGCCAACGCACACACACAAGCATACACAATCACGCACACAGGCCTTCAAACACCAATATACACGCGTAACCTCCCAGGAGTAGGGGCAGGTTTGGGAGGACAGGAGCCGTTTCTAGAAACAATAACTTCAATGAGAAGGGTCAGTGTCGCAACTCGTGATTGCGAAAAACATAAGTTGAATTCAAAATTTCAGAATTCAAATTAATGTTTTTTTTTCTTTATTTTCTTTTCATTAGTCATTCATTAGTCATTCCTCCCATGCATCAGTAAATAATCCCATCCCCTTTTCTTTTTGTGCAATTATTTTTATGCAGTCTCGAACCACCTCACAAAAAACAGGTTTGTGTGTACTAGGAAAATAATGGAGTGTTTCTTCTGTTTAAGTTTCAATCTGTATTTAAAGTATGCTGTTTTAATTATGGACATACTAGGGTTTAATTATGGAGCTCTATTTTGCAAAGCACATGTTCATTCTAGGTTATTTTAACCGTTTCTATTCGAAACGAAAATACGGCAATTCCTTCTAAAAGCGTCTTTCTTCAGTACGTTCCGGCCATTTCATTCGGCTTCATCTTCGAAACAGCTACTCAAACTACTTCGTCCTACCTTGTCCTGCGAGTTCCATAGAATTCTAATCTTAGAAGGTAAGAATCCAATTTCCGAGAGCCAAGAAACAAAAGGGTATTTCATATAAACATTACTTTCTCTAGAGTGAAATAGATCGAAATAAAACGTACAGTAAAAGAGCACATTTTTTGGAGTGCGTAGAAAAGGCTGACTTCGTATTATTTTCTCTACTTGTTTCATGCTGGAGCTACTTGCTGGCGTTAGCAAAATTAGATTCCGCTCCAGATTTTTTCCATTTGTATTTTTATCCAGATTTTTTTTTTAATCCTTCGAGTAAATTTTTGCTCCGTAATCGGTATTTAAATGAAGGTAAAGAGATAAATGAGTAAAATCTAAATCTTTATTCGCCTCGCAAATTTCATAAAAAAGGATATAGTTTTAGAAAATACGGCAATGGTAGCTATCAGAAACATTTGTTACTGACTACTACTTACTTGTAAGTCGCGTCTCGACTTACGCGAGGGATGCGTTCCAAGATTCCTCGGGTAAGTCGAAATTTCGCGTTGTGGAAAAATGCATGCATACAATTTTTTTTGAAACATTCCAAATTCTTTTAGACATTTGTAGACACCGCTCAAACTGCTTTAAAGCATTCCTCAACCATACATTTCAGTTTCTTACATAAAGAATTGAAATTGAACTTTTACTGTATTTAAAAAATAAAAAACGCTGCTTTATTCAACATAAAATACTTTAAGATGCACAAAATGAATGATCGATGGAAAGACATAAGATAGGAGGGAAAGACATAAAATAAAAGAACACGGTACGCATTAATATGTATTAATAACAAAATGCTGCACTATAATAGTACTGTACAGAAAAAATACACATACGTTAAGAAATACAGTAACAATATTTATGAGTTAAAAAATAAAGATGCAGCTGATTCATGCTCCATGATATGGTTGTTATTCTTATCTAATAAATTTTAAAATAGGATTGCTTCGCCTTTTCTTTAATAACGTTTAAAATTAAGGCAACAGCCCCTCTTCCCGATATCTTTAATCCATAATGTAAGAGCAGCATCCATTTTCATATTATTTACTTTACTTAGACTCTGCAAGCTTCAATATTGAAACTAAGTTCTGAATTTTAACGGATATCTTTTTGTTTTGACTTTTAATTGTAGGTATGGAAGATTCACTATACTTATTGTCGTGCTACTCTTGTCGTTTTGTATTTGCTCAAGCATGTAAAGAATCTTAACCTTTTTTTTTGCCAGAATCTTTTTTTTTCTTCCCATCTTCAAACTTTAGATGAAACTTTGCACTAAGATGCCGCTATATTATTTTCTTTTTTTTGTTTCTTTTTCTTTTTTTTTTGTAGCTTAGTTCATAAGAACTGACGTACTGCTCTAAGTTCCATTAAAGTATCAAAACCGAAATATGAAAAGTTATTGATATAACTGCGCAAAATGTTACGTTCTTTACAGAAGACTTCGTTTTTTTAATTTATTTTTTTTTTAATGCAGAACCAAAGAAGCATCAATAAAGGAGTATTATCTTTAAAAATTAGCAATTACCAGTTACAATTTAATTTGCTTAATGGTCTCAAGGGCACCTTATCATTGCATAAAAATGTGAGCATTTGCAAAATATTTATCATTATTTATCTGAAACACCTAACAATACCTGAACTACAATTGATAACACAAACTATTTTCAAATCTAAACTTAACAATGTGCATTACAGTTTTTAACTGATGACTGGACTGCAATCAAAGAAATCTGCGCTATTTGAAAAGTTTAAATCAACAAATATATGCCTGCTTAAGTTCAGCCTTGAAATTAATTTTTGAAGCTGATTAAAAAAATTTTATGATTAGTATTATTTTTCATTGTTTTTTGCAACAACTGTACGCTACTTCCGTCACACAAAAAGTTTGCCGACCAGAATTTCAAAGCCATCGCATAAAATGTTTCACTTCAAAAATAAATATGAAATTTGTTGTTCTAAAGCTCACATCATGATGCTCTGATAAAAAGATTCCTTATAAGACCGAAACAAGTTTATACAATATATACCGTTAATTGGTACATTTTTAAGATAATACTCCATTATTTGTTTTCTTGTTTTTGTACGTTTTTAGAGAAAACATGTGCGCGAGAATATGCGTGAGAGAAAACATGTGCAAAACGTGACAGTTTAAAAATGTAAAAAAAAGGTAAAAGTTTTATTATTTTTTGTATATTTTTGCGATTCACAATTCTTCTTTTCTAATAGTTAAAAACACGTTTATAAGCAGTAATTACACAGCATCCATAAACGTTTTTCTTGCTTTGAAAATTACTTACTCCACGCAAATTCTAAATTTCTTTCTGTTGAAACCGTGAAAACATTCTCCGAATAAATCTCTGTGCTTATTTCTCCCCAATAGAACAACAAACAAAAACTTCTCCTATTCTTCATCGTATATGCCGCTGACCCTCCTCTTCCGAGTTGATCGAGTGTTCTTTTATAACAAGAAAAAAAAGAAACAACAACCCAACAGGAAGATAACGATAGAAAAAATTACAACTCAAAGACGTTTCAGCACCCTAAAATAAATTTCCATAAGAGCTCTATTGAAAAGGCTTCCATTCCGAAATAAAATGTCTTTTCCGTGGTTTTGCCCATCGATTGCGCGCGGCGTAGAGATTTATGCGACCCCCACCTTAAGCGTGAGTATGGTGGAAAGGAAAGCTCCCAAGATCAGTAAGCGCGATCGGAACCTCTTCCCATCCCCTTTTCCATCCTTAAGTGCTTATCCGAATGAAATATTCATTCCGTCGTAAGTGAACGATGTTCTGCAGTGACATGGGATAGAACTCGGTTGGGTTTTATTAAGGTTATTTTTTTGTTTCTTCGTCACAACTGAGATTGAGAAAATTAATTGCATTTAAAATTTTTAGCCTGATTAGAGTTGATACTACGTCTCGAGTTCCAGAGTTTACTGAATTGTTCTTCTTATGGAAATGTGTATAACAAAGCGTTGAAAACACTATTTTTTTTTCTATTTTTCTTTTTTGAGATTTTATGCACTATGTATGGATTTTGTCTTACTGCACAGTGCACAGTGGGCTGACTTTTTCTTTTAGAAATATATGTAGCAAAACACTTGAAACATATCAAACCCGCTACATTTTTTTTGTAATTTTTTGCCCTTTTTTAGTTAAGTTTTTTGGAATGTATCCTACTTCAGACTTATTCTTCTCTATAACCCAGCATTGTAACAAAACACTTGAAGTATGTGCGAGAGGGGGGGGGGGGAGATTGCAATTATTATTATTGTTTTCTTTCTATCCTTTTTTTTTTTTTTTGAGATCTGCTTTTGGAGCGGATACTACAAAGCGTTTAAAGCATTGAGAAATGCTATTTTTTAAAGATTGTTTTTTATAATTTTATATCAGTTATAGAATGTATTAATTTTTCTCTGTCAGAATTTTTTTATGACGACTAAACTACACTAAGCAACATAGTTAATAAAAACACTACAGGTTTTATGTTTCATGATATAACTGAGCCTTTTAAGCGGACATTTTCAAGTTTTGAACAAAACGCGTTTCAAGATAAGGTCCTGGGTAGGCATTCACTAAAAACATTTCTAATTCATGTTGTATAGCAACAACTATCAGTGTATCAGGGCTACTAGTACCATCTCTTGCCCCGAGACTGAGGAGAGGTTCACTTATCATGTGTGCACTGGTTATCTCCAATTTTTTAATTTTGCCACTTACATCCCTTTGATTCTGTCTCATATGTTAACTGAGCAATCACGAATTGCTTATTGTATTCACTTGACCGTTGAATAATGTCCACTTCCGCCCACGTCCTTTGACGTTTGGGCATGGGCTTCTGCAGCAGGACCGTCAATCGGCCCCTGCAGGTACTGCTCTTCCAGCGAGTACCGTCTCAACTAGCAGCGATGTTCAACTGGAATCCTCTAATCCTGTGCGGTTGCGTCCATATCCTACATACACGCGCTTGCCTACACACTCGTGATTGCGAAAAGTATAATGTGAAGTCAAGATGTCAAATATTAAAATTTTCTTTTTTTTTCTTCTTTTAAATGTTAAAACAAAAGAATTTCAACAGCAGTAAAATTCTCCAAATGACACGGCAGCCCATGGGGGCCAAGGCCTACTGTGCCGATCTCGGGTGCTAGGCAGATGTTCCAGTTAGGTGGTCAGCTGAACGCGGAACCCCCAGTGATTAGTTCCAAAGCACGCTTAGCACTTTTTTTATCGACCCACTGAAAGGATGAATGGCTGAGTTGACAATGCCCGATTTGGAGATAGAACCCGGACCGGCGGCTAAAGAAGCGCGAAACGCAACCACTGAGCTACTGGGCTTCGCAGTTAAAGTATCCACCCTTTAGTTTTGAAACTTAACTTGAAAAACAAAAGTGTGTTCAAATTGCTTGAACAAAAAAATCTGCTCAAATTACTTGAAAAAGATTTACCATTTTCAAAATAAAATTTGAAAAATAGTAGAAATTTCAAGTGTCAAATCTTTGCGAGTATATAATACCCATATCAAATCTACGCATGACAATATACTTCAGCTATTTACGATATATTTCCATAAGTTCTTTGCTGAAAAGGCTTCCAATCAAAAATGAAATGATTGTCCGTATCGTTGCTCGAGACGATTGCTCATCATGGAGATTTATGCCCTATCTCCATCCTCTACGTTCTTAAACGTGATTGTGGTGGAACGCGAAAATTCCAAGATAAGCAGTCGAGATCAAATTCTTCTCATCCACCTTCCCAACTTCGTAAGTGCTTTTAAGGATGAAATATGCATTTCAATTTAACTCGACTGATGTCGTGCAATGACAAGGATTAGAGTTCTGCCGGGTTTTGCTAAAGGCTTTATCTATTTTTTTTTCCGTTTACTAAGTCTGCCTTAATACCCCAGAGCATTGCTGAGATTTCGAATTTGTGCTCTCCGCTTAAAATCTATGTGATTAACTATATATTGCATGATTTTCGAGAAAAAAGCTTTTTGCAAAGGCAAAGATGTGACTCAGAAAAGCGCTTTCATGGTAAAAATTCTCAAATTTATTTAAATGCATTTTATTAAATTCTCTCCAATCAGTTACCCCATCTTCATAATTGCTTTTTAAGATGAAATATGCTTTGAAACTTAAGTCAAATGATTTTGTGCTCTAAAAAGGAATAGAATGATGTCAAGTTTTATTTGATTTTTTAAAACTATATCCATCTCTTTAAACTAGATTATAACCGATAGATTTGCTGAATTTTCAAGTTATATTGTTGTTTTAAAAATCACTATGTCATTTATATTATTTTCCAAGAGTATTTGTGTGTGTTTTAAGCAATCACGATTGCTTCTTTTTAGAAGACCGCTGAATGGCGTTCAATTCGTTTTGAAACACAGCGGCCTCTTTTAGCGGGTGCTTCTGCTGTGCTGCGGGTTATCGTTCATGTCCCCCCGGAATCGACCCCGCTCTGCCCGACCCTCTCGAATTTACATCCAGCATCTATCACATATCATCTAGCATCCAGCCCCGAGCATTCATTTGAATTTTGACGTCTTGAATTCAAATTATGTTTTTCCCAATTATGTTTGCAATAGGAGCCATTTATAGAAACAAATTCCAACGATTTCGCAATTGAGAATTATAGTTTGATTTTCAGATGTCAAAATTCAAATTAATGTCAGAGACTGGATGCCAGATTTTTGTGTGGATAGCTACGCCATAATTTTATAATACTATAAATCATTTATAAAAGCATCTTTTTAGAGATATTTCTCCCCTTTTTGTTTAAAAACAAACAAGCAATACAAATTTTGTCCTGTTTTTGACTCACACTTAAAAAAACGGGTTTTCTAATTCACCCTGCTTGGACTATATTCCAGCTCGAATGCTTCACACGAATCAATTAATTTAATTGAATTGTTTTTCCACAAAAATAGCTTTTTTTTTTGCACAAAAATATGGCACCGGCCATATTTTTGTAGGGCCAGAAACTGTCTGACGCAGATCGGGATTTAAGGTAAATGTTGATCTTATTCGAATAGGAATTTTTAAGAACTGCCTCTGCTAACTTCTTTTCTACTCCAATACAGTTGCTTGAATTAAATTACGTGTTTAAGTATTGAACCTCTGCCTGTGTGGGCTATTAATGTGGATCGATTAACAAAATGTGCATCAACGCGAACGAAGCCGCGGGTAAAAGCTGGTATATATATAAAGTTGAAATATTTCGCGAGACTAAAATTTTTGTTATTGCGACAGGCTTGCGAAAATAATTGATTTAACAGGGTGCACTAATCCAATATATGAATTTTTCTTTTTGCTCACTTGGAGCAAAATACTGGCGCACAAAAATGTATGTTAATAATATTCTTCCAAGTATACGTCTTCGTAAACTCCTTTTTTTTTTAGTTGATCGATTACATTTTCGTTGTAAAAAAAAAAGATGTCTGTAGAAAGTGAAAAAAAATTACAACTCAGCGACGTTTGAGCTCCCCAAAATGAATTTCCATAAGTGTTCTATTGAAAAGACTTCCATTTTGGAACAAAATGTCTTTTCCGTGGTTTCGCTCATCGATTGCGCACAGCGGTGAGATTTATGTGCCCTCCACTTTAAGCGTGCGCGTAAGGGAAAAGAAAACTTCCAGGATCAGAAAGCGAGATAAAGACTCTTCCCGCCCCTATATCTTTTCTAAGTGCTTTTCCGATCGAAAAAAATTTTTTTTTCAGAGCTTTGATATGCTATGACAAGGGACGACTGCACTACATTTAACGATTTTTAAACATTTTAATTAAAATGTTTAATAATGCTCAAAAAATCAGTAACTTTACTATGCTGATTGCCCTGGTGGGGATTCACGTCACACACTGTTCAATTGAAAATTTTAGGGTGTCGCTGTCGATTTTGTGCCATTTTTGGGATATTCTTTTTATTGGTGTGCGTCTGAATATATATATATATATATATATATATATACCGTATTATCCGTTTAAATCTTGTTTATGCTTTTATTTGATTTTAAGAAAATCAAGAGTTTTCCACTCGTTCAAAAATTTTGGACGTGTAATTATGCATTATTTTATATGTAGCTGAAAAGATGCTTTTAATGCAATAGGCATCTTGATAAATTGATAAATTTCGAATCTCGGTTACATCATAAAGTCATTTTTAAGTAGTTGTTAAAGCAACGGAAAATATTGTTTAAAATATTTTGCAAGCATTATTTTGAATATGATATTAGAGGAAAAGCTTAGTGATTATCAATACATTTCATGAAACAAACAAATGTCTGCATGGCTAATGAGGCAACTGTTTACTTATGCGTTAAAAAGAGTTTTTCTGTCACATTTGATGATTTATGCTCCTTATCTTGAATTAAGTAATTTTTATTGAAAATTTGCTTGCTTAATAACTTAGTGTAGTTTTCATCGACATCGTGTGGATTTTTTTATGCTTGAACTAGTTCTAAGTTGTTAGAGGTTTTCATAAAAGACACAGTCAAAAAGCATAGCCATAGAAGTGCTCTATTCCAAAAACTGCGTAATTCTACAATAAATAGATAGCGGACTAAGTACCTCTCATTTTTATACAATTCCATTTTTTTAAATAGTGATTGCTCTTTCAAATTATAAGCAATTAAATAATCTGTGCTGCAATTAAATCATACATTTATACCTCCTTTAAAAAAAAAATCTGGAAAATAAATTTCTAATTCGACCTCTAGCGATATTTAGAGCAAATGATTGAGAAATACATCTTATGTATCATCAATCCTCGAAGACAAATTTAAATTTCTTTTATCGTTTAAATATATATATATATATATACATATACATATTATATACCTAAAAATATTGGGTATTATTGTTAGAAATTAGCGCCTCAACTTTATTTATATAAAATATTCAAACTGTTCAGAAATTTTATTTTCCTGCCCGAGCAGTTTTTGTCGTCGAAAGTTTTTCTTCCAGATTTAGCTTTCTATTTACTATTTGCTCAGTTTTCTCCGTTACCTTACCGTCTGCTTTTCTTGGAGATTTGTTTGTTCTTTTTGCCTTTGCACTGAACCGTGTGAACAAAAGAAAAGATTACAAAACTCCTAAAATAAACAAAGAGGCAGCATAAGTATTCTGGAATTCTAACCCTTTTTTTCCCTTCCTTTGACCTCTTGCTAAAATGCCGAAGTAGTTACCCTCAACCAATTTCATAAGCTTATATATATATATATATATATATATATATATATATATATATATATATATATATATATATATATATATATTGATATACGTTTGCTTCATTTCGTCTTTTAATGCTTTTCTTTATCACTCTTTTGTTTTTCTATTCCCGATAGCAAAATTAGTTTACGTGCGGCAACAACAATGTTCTTTATTTTTCGCCTCTGATGTTCTTTTTCATTCTACGCACTTTCTATTTTTTTCGTTCATATTTTATTAGTTTTGCTTCAAAAAGCGACTGACGGCAAATTGTCAGGGGAGAAATTTCGAACGACGTTTAAATCTTCGAAGTTTCCTGACTGTTTACTCAGCTGGTATGTGCAAGGTACATGCGTGTTGGGGAAGGGGGATAGAAGTTTCTCAAAGTAGCGGCATTTTAGATTTTTCCCCCTCGCTTCGATTCCAATTCTAATTCTTTAGAGAACAAACTTCATGAATCATGGAGGATGATGTGTTCTTTCTCTCCGATTTAGAATTCCGTTGCGTATCGCAATGGAAAGCGTTGCTCAACGCGTAAGTTCTGTAGAACACAGATTTTTAGTCAATGGTTTTTCGATTTCGAGTGCTAGGTTTGAATCCAGATAACACCATCACAAGCAACGTTATCAATTAAAAAATAAAGTCTGTAAAAAGAAAACTTCATTCTCAAGTTTAATACGTGACAAAATTCGTTCCGGTAAAAAATTGACTAAAGCCTTTTTGCTTTTCGAAATGGAGCATTAAGGAATAAATTTACTAAAAGAATAATTTTTGCAATTTACTCTTACACATTTAAAGTCTGTCCCAGCTGCTGGTCTAATGGGAATGATTAAAGAAATACAAAATAAAGTACGTCTTTAGCTATTTATTTATTTTAAAATTTTGAAGTTAGTGTTTTTTTTCTCCATTTGTTTTGGAGTGATGGCGCGAATTTTGAAAGTTTTTTTTAAATCATATTTTGAAAGATATAATTCCTTTTGAATACTTTTGATAAGAAAAATCTCACGAAGAATAAGTGTCAGTAGCTGCGTCAGGTATTTATGCTTCTTAAAGTATTGAATTTTAATCCGTTTGAGATTAAGCGTGTTTAATACAGCACTACGAATTACATTTGTTGTAACAGGGTTTTAGTTTACGTAAAGCAAATTAAAAAAAAAAACACATTTTTACTTAAATTCATAACTTCAATTCGGCTAAAAAAAATTGAATAGCATTCTAACAGCTTGCCAAACCCTCTCTGCAATTAGTAGGTATAATCTCCATGCAACCGTAAGCAAACCCTTTGAATCATCAACAAAATTATCAAATTTTCTTCTTTTATATTGTTTCGCATGCCTGCACGGAAACTCGCTTCAAAAGGATTTGGGTGTCTCAAATTAAACTCTCTTTATTAAACCTTGCAACCTAGCAAAGAGCAGGGCTTTCTTTTCCAAGGGATCATTGCCATTAGACGTTAATTTGGCGACGACAGAAGATAAGTTTTCCAGAGACAGTGGAAAGTAACGCGAAATTATTCATTTTAGTGTATTAATAGAAACAAGGCAGATTAGAGCTCCATCGTTGATGGACGGATGTTCTAATTCGCAGTGGGAAGGGGCAAAAGCAATTATCGTCTGCGAGCAGAGACACAGCATGGTGGATGGATTAATTTGATGGGAGATATAATGAAACACCCTGTAGCCTTGCGTTAATTCTCCTAAGCTGATACAGTAATGTGGCAACAAAACCGGTAGCTGATTCGACTGAAAGATTCTTGTGTTTTTAGACATTGTTGTGTTCAAATGCAAATTTAAAGACTTTACTTTCAAAACAATTTTTTCCCCTCAAGATACAGAAATTGAAATGCTAAAACAGACAAAACTGGTATTAATTAAACTGGTAAGTAATTAATAAAAGCTGATGATAACACAGAATAGCTATATGATATATTTAATGCATTTGTTTGCTATTTTTGAGGTTATTAGGCAATCAGAAGTAGGGTAGACCGAGGCAAATTTATGAGGATTTTTTTAAATGAATTTTCTAATTTTTATGTTTAAACCTAGGAAATTTTAGACATTGCGGTTTTATAAAGCAGTTAATGAAGTCAAAATTTTTATATTCAAGTGTTGCTCAGCTTGTTTTCAACAGTAAAAAAATGCTTTTAAGTCCAAGTCGGTTGCATCAACTTGCCCCGAACACGGGGCAAGTTTACGCATCGAGTAGAGCACGTTTACGCACAGTTAAAATGATACCAAGGAGTAAACGAAATAATTAATCAAAATTTAAAAGTTTATTTCTCTTAAAACACTTTGAAAATCAGAAAATCACGAGTAATTAATTTAAGAACATTTCATAGGCTAATTTAAAATCAGAGGGCTTATTGCTAGTTAAAAACAGAAGCTATTCAGTCGTCGTCATCACCACTGTTAGATTTTACCAACAAAAATAAAGTATTTCTTTTCGCATACTTGTCATGGGACTTGCGTTTTGACATCTAAGATATTGAACCCTGTCTTGTCCTTTTTTTGATTGGTTGTGTGCTTTCAAACAATAGAGGCAAGTACAACTTTCTACTTCGTAAATAGAATCGTTTATTAATTTCTTTTTTACAGAGTGTACTAACTTTTTCCCTGTCGCAGGTTTCGATTTCATAGTTTTTTATTTGATGTCTTCCATTTTTGCTTCAATAGAAACTTGTAAATTTTAAAATAATTACTCCTTTTTGCTTTGTTCTGCCCATTTTGTTTTTTTTTTCTTTGTAGCTTCTAACTGATTTTGTCTGGGGTCTTCTTTAATCGAGTATCAGTTAGGATTGTGAGCATACTTTTTTTTTTTTCCTTTCCTGGTTCCTAAGCTTTGTTCCTACTTTTTCAAATGGTTTCATTTGGAGTAGAACATATGTGACGATATGAAAGGCCTATTGGGAGAAATACTTGGATTATCGATAAGCCTTTTCATTATTATGACATCTAACAATGTTCTGTTAGTGCTTTGAACGTACTGTCTTACCATCTTTAAAATAAAGAAAATGTAATACAGGCGGAGTAATGTATAAAGTTAAAGCTGAGCAGGCATGAAGAACAACACTATATGGTTGTAAGCTATAAGATATGGATCTGTTACTTAATTGAAAATGAATGGTGATTTTCAAAACTAAATTATAACCTGAAAACACTAAAAGTGTGAGACAGTACAGAGCAAAAAAAAAAAAAAAAAAGCGTCCGAGGCCCTTTAGAAATAAGACAGAGTAGAAAGACACAGTAAGAGCGTGCGTAAACGTGCCCCGCCGGCAAGTTTGGATTTATTTTTAACGTGCAGCAAAATTTAATAACTTTTCTGTCCATACAAATACAATTCTCAAAAAAGGATAGAATTCTGCCATTTTTATGTATTTATTTGTTTTTAACAAAGTATCATTTATTCACAATAAGCTCAAAACGTTCAACACGAAATTTACTCGGCTTGGTATAAAACAGATTTTCCTATCCACACGCTAAACCAATGCTCGACTCATGCTCAAAAACTTGTGAAAAGATTTGATAGGGTGCAGCATCAATCTGGTATGACTGTTGGCTCCCCATTTATAACTCGTTTTGAGAAAAGAGCACTGCGTAAACGTATCCCATGCGTAAACGTGCCCCGGTCTACACTATATTTTCCTGCTGCTTCCGTTTTAGATAGAATTTTAATGCTTTAGTTGCAGAAAAGTAGTAGCTACATGTTTTCTCAATAAGTTTTTGCAAATGTCACTATTTTTAAAATTCGTTATTGTGGAAGAAAACTACTATTTGCCCTAAAAGCGCTTAATAAATATAAGAAAGTAGTATTTGCTATATTTGAAGCACTCATTGAATTTAAAGACAAATTACGAACTTTTATCTCTTGTTGCAAAAATATTTTTTTTCTACTGAATGTGCTCATTATGCAAAACCAAACTGTTGTAGAAGCTATTTGTAAATTATATGCCAGTTGATTATGCAAACGTCATCCAATATGAATAAATGAACTTTGTATCGATAATATTAATCTATAACATCATTCTTGGCTTGAGTGGCTTTAAGGGTTCTTCCCTTCAAATACTCCCTTAAAGTTATCGTTAATTTAACGGTTTGAATGCACACCTAATAGTCTAACAACAATTTGCTTAAAAAAAATTTAAAACTCTGTCCAATTCTATTTAATTAAAACTTTTATGTGTTCGTGCATATATATATATATATATATATATATATATATATATATATATATATATATATATATATATATATATATATATATATATATATATATATATGTATATATATATATATATATATATATATATATATATATATATGATAAAAAAATAACAAATAAAATCTTTCAGAAACTTTGTATACCGCATTTTAAAATGCTATTTTTAAAAGATATCTTGTGCTGTTAGTTTTTAGCTATTTCATACTGACTCTAAAAATGTTATTTCATAGATATATCTTCGTTTTTTCCGTGCGTAAATTACATAGTTTGCTACCATGCTTTCATTATAAATTTCCCAAAAATAAATAAATAAATAAAATAAATAAAAAAAATGAAAGAATCTTAAAAAAAAAAAAAAAAACCTTGCTATTTAATTATTTCTTGTATCTTGTTGGCTCTCTGTTTAACGACTTTTAAGGGACCACAAAAAATCGTCCTTAAATAGAAAACGTCCTTTTAAAGAATGCTTTTAACACCACAGTGGACCATCTGGGACCGTGAAAAGCCGTCGTTAAATAGAGCGTCGTTAAACAGAGAGCCAACTGTATTTTAATTAAAAGTTGTTCCAGTCCTATTTTTCTGTTTCTATTGTTAAATCGTCTCATATTCTTTCAGCTTAGGAAACAATAAATATTTTTTTTTTTGTAAAATCCTTTTTCGGAAACAAGTATTGAGCAATTCTTCATGCAGAGCAACGTTTCCCTATTTAAAAGACCAGAACTACCTTCCTTCAGCCCGTCTTCATCGACTACCTGCAATTTGAGAGCTTTCTCCTCCAAAACTGTTTTGTTTGACACAATAACATTCAGAGCTGACGTCCCAAAGTGCATCAGATCTTCCTTATCACCCTTTTATCGGGAGATAGTCAACTGAAGAAACTCTTCAGTACTTTCCACGGTGCTTTGAAGTGATATGTCGCCAAACTAGATAAGAAGATTACTTTCTTGCCCATGTACCGCAAATGAACGGCGATCATCGCCGGATCTCCTGTCACTAGAAGGGAAACAATCCAATATTGATTCCCTCTTAATGATTTTATCGAGTCCGTGGAGTTGAGGCAGCTAGTAGATAGCTCATTTTTTATTATTTCTTAGCTCCGATGGACTGTTTCTTTGAATCAATGATATTGACGATGGCATCGTTAATGGTAGATCTGTCGTCAGATTTGGGAATGAGGCTGGATATATTGCCGATCGCGTCTTTACATCGGGAGTTTTATGTAGTGTTTTGTTTTACCAGGCTCCTCTTTCGTCAGTGCATTAGAAGGATATTGTTCGATGAAATTCATTAAAGCGTTGAGTATTAAAACGATCAATTGGAGGGTTCGGGGCAGAAATGTGAAAAGCCACAAGAAGTGACTTTTCGATCAAAATTTTTGTTTCTCATAACTAAGATTGAAATAAACATGACATTGGATTATGTCATTTGGGGAAAGACATATCTGGTTTTAGTACTGCAGAGTATAGAATGTATAAAAACTTTGAAAAATTCTACAATTATTTTTTATTAGTTTTCAATTGGCCTACTGAAAAAATTCAGATCCGTAGCATATCACGTTCTTGCCCCGAGCCATTCAATTATTTTATTTTATTTTATGTTTTAAATTTGGCAGCAGAGGCCAAAAACGTTGTCCGCTCCGTCCACTTGATTTCTCAAGAAAAAAAAAAAAAAAATCTGTCGCTTGAAAAGCAGACATTGTACGACTCCATGTTTGCTCTCTTTTTTAAATAAGCAATATTGTTTATTTATTAGCAGATAGAAATAATTTGGTTTGAGCAGGTTATGAAGTAAATCGGACTTATTTTACTTTTATTCTGTACTTTTATATTTAAAATTCGAATGAATTCAGGTAGTTTTTCACTTTTATATGCCATGTATCAGCCTGTACAGTCACAAATGTGAATTTATTAACCAACTAGTGGTACCCGCACGGCTTTGCCCGTAATAGAAAAATAAAAAGGTCTTTTGGTTCGCCTGTATATTTACAAATAATGTATGGTGAATTTTCTCGTCAATTGGCTTGTACCCATATTACAGTTCTACGTTATGATAATTTCGTAATGTACTCGTCCATCTTATGATAATTTTGTTCTTAAATTGGAATAAAAAAAGAACCACATCGAATTTCCGAAAAATGGTTTCGAGGTGCACACCTCCATGCTACAAACTAACTTTGTGCCAAATTTCATGAAAATCGGCCGAACTGTCTAAGCGCTATGCACGTCACAGAGATCCAGTCATCCTACAGACATCCAGACAACCTCCGGACATCCAGACAGAGAGACTTTCAGCTTTATTATTAGTAAAGATTAACCAATATTTTTTATAGTGGCTATGTGGTAAAAGAATGGGTTAAGTTTGTTTGGAAATAAAACGGGTCTTTGGCAGCAGTTTTTTAACTTGATCCAAGGAATTCATTCCATATTCCTTTGTGGCGTGACAGTACTTATACTGTCTGAAAGAAGTATCAAATCATGAAAAGAAGAAAAAAAAAGAAATCTTGGACTGAGCTAAGTTTTTTATATTAAGCACTGCAACTATACCTCTTGATCTCTTGTTCCAAATTTTTTTTAGGCAACCACGATGGCTAATTGTTTTTATTCGACCGCCCTTGATGTTGTGGTTCCTTTTTCAGCTTGAACCAGGAACCTCTGCAGCACCACCGCCCATCGGTCTCTGCAGGTGCGCCTTCTCTGGTCCTGACCACTGTAACCCGGAATCCGGTGGCATGCATGTCCTACACACACGCGCGCTCATACACACGCACACGCGCAACTTTACACACTCACACACACGCGCGCGCCTTTACACACATACACGTGTACACGCTGACACACACACACCCGCCTTTACACACATACACTCACGCCTGCGTGCATACACGCAGGTTTACGCACTGTTATAATTACTTACTGTTTATAATATGATTACTTGTACTCAACGAAAAAAGTACTTTGCAATCATACCCCTACTTATCTTAATGGAACGTCTTAAGATCACATACAAAAAACAATTATATTTTGAACATTGAAATTAAATTAAAAATGAAGCTGATTGCTTGTAATTCAATAAATTGTATAATTGATAAAATTAATTTATTTTTATTGTGAACCATATTGTTCTCTAACATATAATTGCTTTCTAACAAACAAATAAATAATAATAATAATAAAATGTAAATAGTAATTAAACCGTGTCCAAAATCATAAGAAATTACCGAGCCAGTGCACTACCGTCAAAGAAAATCCCAATCTTCGTACAATGGTTCCAATTGCATGATTTACAGTTGCGTAGGGAATAGGAAAAGTAATATCCGACACTGGTGGTGTGTTTCAGGTGACAGCGGGACAACACTTTCTTGACAGCTAAGAGTGTTCCTGAAGGCGCATCAGCCCTTTAAGAGGGAAAGGGAAGAGAAATACACACCCTACTTCTTTTAGGCTGTTCGAAACAATCTGTCACAAAACTAGATAAGGAGATTAACTGCTTCCTTGTTTCGGATGAACAGAGGCCATTTAATGGGTTGCACTCGGTGGAAAAAGAAGATATCTGATGTTGGGATATTCCACCGTCACGTGCGGGACAATCAGGCTCTATTATTTCACTAACATTTTGTTACAAATATAACTATTTTGATTGAACAGGAATTAGCACATTTTTTATCTTTAAAATTGATACATATTTTAATAATATATATATATATATAAGTTTATTTTTTTGCATATCGTCACGTACGAGAAAACTGAAGTCTACCTTTTGTAATTTGCTTAATTTACTACTTCAAATTTTTGCTCTATTAATAGAACAATAAGGGAACAAATTGCAGGTTTTTAAAGCTAAGGGCCAGTGTAAAGGAAACTCATCTAATTTAATGAGAAATATTATTTTAAAACGTTGAAAAAAAAATGTGTGGATGGCTATTTCACAAAGAAGCCGCGAACTTGTCCCCCACGTGAGAGTTCATATTTGTTTTTTAAAAGCAATAATTTTAAAACTTAATGATTTTTTTTCTGTGCTAAAAATAGCACATACTTTCAGTATTTCTTTAGCAACAAAATTCTGTTTATAAATATTAATAAAAAAATTTGGATGAAATATGTGAGCTGTTACGTCAGGAAAAAACGACCGTTTTCCATGGGGTGGTCCTATTGGATCTGATTTAGATCAATTCGTTGAAAGTATCATGTTCACTGTGTTCGACTTAGCTGTATAAGAGTTAGAATTATTAGTTTCCATACTTCGGAAATTTACGCTCTTAAGCTTATTAGATTTTTTATTTTTCTACAGTCAAATCTAACTAATTAACATATCGCTGCTAGTAATGAACTTTAACGCCTATTTTTCAAACTAGCAAAATATACAAAGAAGAAACTTCGAATAAAGAAGTTGAACTTATATTTGTAAGCAGTCTTTTTTTTTCTTTGCATACTAAGATTTTTAAAAGTGATTGATAGTAATAAATATTTAACCTTATTAATAAGTTGTTAGTTTTCGAGGTTTGTGTATAAAGTGTTTGGAATAAACTCATTCGGAGGTAATACTTCTTCAGCAAAGTTTTCTGTTTTTTTTTTTCCTTTCTTTTTGGAAGAATATAAGGAATACATATATTATCTTAGATTTAACAAAATTTACTAACAATTGGATCTGCGGTGAAAAAAAAAATGTTTTTTTTTTTTTTTTTTTTTTTTAATGTTAATGAATGCGTTGTAATTCTTACAATCGACGCAGTTTTACTTGTTCCTACCAAATTTTTTTATCACTAACATGTTGAGTATTTTACATGTTTTTTGTGCCCATTGATCAACTGTGGGGTAGTAGAACGAGGTTGTTTTTTTAAACTTTGTTGCAAGGTAAATAATATAAATAATAAGTTGAACTTATTTCAGTTAAATTAATTGCTATAAGCAAACATTTGTTTCACTTTCTACATTTTAAATACTTTTCTCCAAATCTTAATGTTTGCATCAATCAAATACTTGGTTCATTTTAGCTGCTCTTAAACAAATCTAGTGAAATAAGTCTTTTCCCTATTCTGGTCTACCTATAAAGTTGTTTTTAAAGCTTTTAGGATACTGACGTCTATAAAAGAAAGTCCTAGTTAAAAGAGTTTCTGATCATGGCGGTTCTACTGTAATTTAAAAGCCGGCTGTATGGAAACATATACAAAAATCAGTAAATGGCATCTTACAAAAAAGTCTTAGAGGGATATTTTACAAAGAGTTTCAGCTGTTATTTATTTTAAAAAGTTGAATATCCCACTAAAATTATACACTTAATAAAAAAAAAACTTTAAAAACATGCAAGTTATTTATTAATATATATATATATATATATAAATTGGCTTCGATAAAGTTGGTTGGCAACTTATTTTTTTCCCCCTTATGGAGACAACTCTTTCATTCCTTAAGCTTTTCCTACTTTCGGTGTAAAAATACGTTTTCCTTTCAAAAAAACATGGAGCGAAATATTTATCGTTATTCCGTGATCACAATAATTCCCGTTCACAGACAAAACACACTTTTTGTTTCGATTGCCTTTTTTGCAATCTTTATGCATACCCGTTTCTTTTTATTTCTTCAATATCATCGGATAGAAAGCGGTCACCGGTTTTTCATCCTACTTACAACTGATAAAAAAGACCAATTTCCTTCTTAAACAAAGGTTCCACCGAACTAAGGCTTCGTGACCATATGCTATCGCAAGCCAAAGAGAAACTTTCGCTAAAAGTTGCGAGAAATTGTCATATCAATAAGTGCTTTCGGAAATAGCATATGGCCATAGCAGGATTATTTTTCTGTTGTGTGTTTTCTTTTCGTTACTTATCATACTTTTTTATTCTTAATAAAGTATTTTTTATTTGTTTTCTGTTGGCACTTGGAACTTCGTAAAGAAAAAAAGATTACTTAAGGTTTTTTTTAATAGTTGAGGCAGATATTTCATTCTTATTTCAATGTTGTATTTAAATAAAAGAGTTTTAAGGTTTTCTGTGTGAAGTTGTAAGATATTAATGAATTGTATTAATATCATAGTGTGAAAAAAAATTAATTACACTTACATTTTTATGTTAAAAAAGGGATAATCTTCATTTAAGTTTATATTTTTAATTCTTGCTTTGCTTTTATTGCTATCATGTCATAAATCTTACCCAAAACGTAATACAACTAGTCAGAAAAGTAATGAACCCTCCAGCAGGCTCACGTGTCTGAGAGATATACTAAGAGGCAATTTCGATATATATATATATATATATATATATATATATATATATATATATATATATATATATATATATGGTTGATAACGCTAAGAAATTCTGCCTTTAGCTATTCTTCCCCCTTCCCTAGATCTACAATTAGTCATCATTGGAAATATTTTAACTTCACTAGCAGTCTGCACATCTGCTGCTCGTATCTGAGAGATACGCGCGACTAGTTCATTTAATTATCAGTTTACTTTACTTTTTTTTCTTTCATAATACCTTCAACCTTTTATATTACAAATGTAAATAGTTGAATTAAAATATCAACAATTTAATTAATTTGATTTCCATACAAACCTTAAGAATGCGTTGGTCATTTTTTGTGTTTTCGATTAGCTTGTGTTTGTTATTTAAAATTAAAATAATTTGATTTATTTTACTAATTAACCCTTTGCCAACTACATTATAATCTTGATATTTAACGGCTTAAATATTATTATACAATAGTGTATGTAAGAACTTTGCGCGACCTTTAGTGTTGATATAGAGGCCGCATCCGCTGAAAGGTTACCAAAAAGATCATATTGCCCTCCTAATCGTGACAACCATCCATAAAAAAAATCGTATTCATTCGGTTTAAAAACGTAATCTGTCAGACCTATTTTCCTTCTCATTTCTCATAAGTTTACTCTTAAATAGGAAAACACTCTAAAGGGGGTTTCTGAACTTTTAGGCAAATCTTAAGAGGTGATATTACACATAAATACAAAAAATAAAATGGCAAAAATAAGGGTCCGAAACGTCTACCGATGGAGATAAGTGCCATTAAAGTTTAGGGTCAAAAATTTCAAATAACTATAAAAAAACTGAAAAATTGATCGTTTCGTTTGCAATTTTTGCTAAAATTATTCTTTCTATCAGTATTTTCTTGAAAAATTTGTTTTAAGATGTAGTTTAAAAAATTCGGATAGAGGGCGCTTTAGACTTTGGAGTAACAAACAACTATTTTTTACTGCTATTTCGAATCTCATTAGATTTTTTTCTAATGCTTGGACTTAAACTTAAATTTTCAGCTCAAAATCAGAATCATTGAGCGCGGTTAAGCCGATCAAACTGAACTGTGCTCAAAAGTTAAATAAACTCTGTCACAAAAAAAAAAACATTATCCCAGAAGGAAACGAGCGACCTTAACGAAACTTAAAATTGATCTTCCCTATGATAAGATAAGGAAATGATTACAAATTCAGAACAAAAGATTGTTTAAGATGTTGTGACACAATAAAAGTTTCAAAACCGCAAGTTGTATAACCTCCTTTAGCAGCAATGCAAAACAAAGCACGGCGTGGTATGGAGTGAAATAGGTTACTTAAGACCACTGGGATTAAATCGAGATTCATCGTTGAAGATAACATGCCTCTTGTCTGTCACAATCCAGCTAATCAAGTGAAGCAAAAATCAAATCGACGAAAATCTAATCCACCCAAAAGACGTCGGTTCGAAATGCCAGCGTCTTTCAGTCCACTCAGGATAGTTTTCCTTGATACCATCAGTTTCTTGGAAGGTGTTAAACGACATGGAACTAATGTTAGCGACTTTGTTGATACGGTAGTGGCCGCTCTTATGGTGTACGATCATCGCGCTCATTTCTGTTTCTAGAATGCCTTAACCGACCGCAAAGGAGTGATTCATTTATTTTACCTACACTAAGCTGCTACCATATCGCTCCGACCGAGGTGGCGGCAGCTACGCGCGTATAGCCAACTGCTTCTCTGAGATCTACAGTACGTTCCTTTAAAAAGTCCAACAATTGTTCGTATACGTCAAAAGGGTCGTAATAGTCACAATAGCGTCCTTACAACTCGACAGTTTTGTTTTAAGTGCCCTTTGACACAAGCTTTTACACTTTCAGTCGTACCTATCTGCACATCTTGTATGCGCATAGCGCACTTACCCTTTTGTCACTGGCGACGAAATTTAAGTCATCTCTTACCAAACTACATTCCTGCCGAAGTTGTTGGTTGCAGCTCAATTTATTCTTAATGCATGAATTCCTTGTGTCAAACTATATTTCAACCTTTGAATACAGTTCAGTTTTCGCTACTTAATCACTTCCAAAATTTCCTATTTTGAGCTCAAAATTTAAGTCTTAAGTCTAAGCATTAGAAAACATTTAATGAGATTCAAAAATAGCGATAAAAAATAGTTGTTTATTTTTAAACTACATCTTCAAAATTTATCTTCAAGAAAAAAATTATCAAAAGAATAATTTTAGGCGAAAACCGCAAACGAATCGACGAATTTTTCCTTTTTTTTAATGATCATTTGAAATTTTGGATCCTAAACTTTGGAACCTATATCCTTCGGAAGGTGTTTGTCCAGGTGTGCACTATCCCCCCTTAAAGTGTTGTCCAAGAGTTCAGAAACACCCTGTATATTTTAAATCTGTATGTAGCTTTTATTACAAAGAAGAACTCCACCACTCACTGCTATTCAAAAAGAGACGTTGTTGAACATTCAGAAAAATGAACGCTTGAATGAAAGCTGTTGAAATCCGTCCACACGCCTCGCCCTAGTAAACGGGTTTATTTATTTATTTATTTTTTAAGTTTGAAGAATCCTTAAAATAAACAGCCATTTTCTACTGAAAATATATGAATTATTTTTATTTTAAGAGAAATTGGGGCAATAAGTACATAATATCGTGAAATCAAGTTCAGAAAGGGTGACAAAAAATGTTTTTTACTACATATTGATATCGAAAAAAAATATTGATAATAACGTAGTATTTAATAAAGAAATTGTATTGTGATGCAAGTATACTAGAGTATAACAGTTAAACAGCAGTATGCGGAAATGAGTTTTCGAGATGTTTGAGGAAACGCGATTTGGATTCTAAGAGTATAGAAAAGTTGGAATGAGCCTTTTTTTTTTTTTTTTTTTGCGTTTTTGCCCCCCGCAGAAACAAAATAAGCAAGCTTTTACATTAAAGCAAACGTACAATAGATAACAAAAATGCAAAAAAAAAAAAAAAAAAAGAAAGAAAGAAAGGAAGAAAAATGTGCAGTTACAGCCTGCCGATGGCAGACTATTATTTAATCATAAAATTTTACTTATATAAGTACTAAAACATACAAGTTCATATTCTGTCACTCTAATTAGCTAGAAAACTAACTGAATTTTACCAATGGAATTTTCCAGTCGAAATGCAAAATTAGCGTTAAAGTTCTACTTTATGAATCAGTAAGTTTATCCGCCTATGACAACTGCTATCAATTGTCGCTTTGCTTTCCAAACCGATAGTCGAATCTCATTCGATATTTCAAGAGAACAAGGCTAAATGTACGGTTAAACATCTTTAATGTTTAAAATTAAACCCTAAGGCGGGGTGAATGACGCGTTATAAAACTTTGCTGAGAAGTACTTTTTGTGGTGGCAGCCTAATCGAGTGTGGATTTTGCGAGCGGTTTAATTTTGCGGATAGAATCTGATGGCGTGAAAATTGCCTTGATAGCACGATTTCTGGGATTCTCTTGATATTCTTTGCTTTCAAACCTATTATTTGCTTGCTTCGCTTATATCAAGATTTTTTCATGATATAAAGATATGATTTCGCGGGTTTTTTTCTTTCTTGAAAGCTATTAAATGTTCATTTTAGATGACATTTTTCCCTGTGTAGAGTACAGACTGAGCTAAAAAGAAATTTCTGTTTTTTTTCCTGAAATGGGCTGAAATGAAAAAGGTTTTAGAAACGATTATTAAAGGATTTAAGTTTAAACGTAGATTAGAAAGAGGATATTTTTTAAATCTTTGTCTTTAAAGTTTTTTCTTTTGAACTTTACTTGAAACAATCTATAATCAAAGTAATAGTATATAAGAGGTGCACGTTAGCCACCTTTTTTACTTTTCAATTTCTATCTCTTTAAAAACTTAAATGAACACTTTGATTTTCTACCGAAAGTTTCATTAAAATTATTTATGATTATCTCCGATTTTTCTGGAAATGTTCAACTCATTAACTTTTTCTCGATTAATTTTTAACAGAACTTTTTTCAAATGGACCACCCCATAGCGTTGGTCCGCATTGCGACTACAAAATCTGTTACAATTTTATTGGTAAATATTCTCCAATATTTTTCGTCACTACCTTATTTTCCTTTGTGTTTTGAATTTAAAACATAAGTCCTAGTGATTAATTGGTACTTTTCAATAAAAGGTGCGTCACTTGACAAATTTAATTTGTTCTCGGCAATTTTAATGTTTTTTTAAAAAAAAATTTTTATTGCTATTGCAAACTAAAAGTTCCGTAGTTGGTGACGATCATCCAACATGAACTTTTTAAATGTAGTGTTACCATATACTTGTAGATATCGCCAAACCAAGAAGCGTTCTTCTAAAAAAAATGTACCAATGGGGTCATTTCCAAAATTTTAAAAGTATTTTTTCCTGAAAGAGCATGCTTAAAAACATAGGATCTGACCATTTTTTAAATAATTTGTTAAAGTTAAATGTTTTTGAAAAAAAAAAAAAATACTTTAATCGGTGCGCTTCCATTGCTTACGCTTCTGCAGATGACATCACAAATAATGAAATGACTTTCACTGTTGCCATTCACAGAGCAAAATATTTAATTCGCATCTTTACTCACGTGCATTGGCAACGATATGGTTGATAGCAAGCGTAAAGCGTAATATTTAATTCGTTTCTTGATTATCATAACGTGAAAACGCAGTAGAAAGATACGTTATAGACTACATAATTTGTGACGTCATAAAGACCACGCCTTGTTTTAAAAATCGGACATTTTAAAAAATTAATTAAAAAATAACTGTTGGAAAAATGAAAATATTTTCTGGGTCCATGTTATATATTTATTTTATTATTATTATTATTTTATTTATTTATTTATTTTTTTTTTTCTTATTCTAATTTTTCAGTGACTAAAAGTAGTGCTTCTGACTGAAGGAAACAACCCCATTAATATTAAATTGAAACATATTAAACTGAACCTGAAATTAAATCGACCGACTTCTACTTCAGCCCCACTTTTGGCAGAAACATTTACATTCTCGCAAGAATCAGCACAACTTGGATTTTCATTATTTTCACTGTTGCTGTTAATAAAATATCATTTTTGCAATTCTTCTAAAAATAATCGTTTTTGTGTTCTTGGACCGGACCAACAATCTCAAACTCTTGGTCTGGAAAAAAAAAACACATTTTCCTTGACAAAAACTGTTAAAAACAAATTAAGTTCAAGGCTTCGGAAAATGACTCAGCACTCCTGAAATAGCACTTTCTGAAATAAAATTTGTTTAATATAATAGTACTATGTGATTTCACTACAGAATTTGTAGGAATATAGGTGCTATCTGTTGGTCATGAAGTAAAACATATAGAAATTTTGGTCATAATTTAAAGCATAAAAATAAAACATATTAATATTATTAAATTATTAAGACTGGTTCAACGAGCCCCGACTATTTGAATGTAAACTTAGAATTTTACAAAAATTATTGCTATTTAGCTTTTTCCAAGTACGACATTACGTAACCGCATTTTCTGTTGTATTTTGAAAAAAATTGAAAACATTTTTGCTTATTTGGAACAATAAATATAAATGTTTCTCTTTACTTTTTTTTCACTAGAAATTATAAAACATTGTAAAATTACTGTGTTTACGTTTTGCAGGCCCGATATTTTAAAGCTTTTCCGTAGGAAAAAAATATAGCACGCTTTTTCTTTGTTAGAGCACATAAAATGTTTTGTACCAAAACTTGTATTCGAAAAACTGTAGCTTAAAAAATCTATACTCTGAAATGAAGCAACTACTTCACTTTGTTAAAGTGCTATGCATTCCGCGAAAATTTGAAATATTCATTTCCAGTTCTTCTAATCCCATAAATGATAAATTTTCTGTTTAACGCAGTAATTATAACAGGATTATGTTTCAACATACTTTATTACTATGTGACTAATTCGAGTACGTTAAATAAATAAGTTTAAATTAATCATATACATCTCCGCAATATTCTGAAAATTTTGCTTGTTTAATTAAAAGGGTTGTGGAATTGATAATTCAAATATTTTTGGAACGAGATTTAGTAATTAATTATCGGGCTTAACCCACAAAATGTGTGAGCTTTTTCTTTTCTATTGCGCTTATAATTTCCCTTAACAGATTAAACCTCAAATGGAAATTTCTTGGAGTTCTTATTTATATCAATTTTATGAAGAAATGTTACAAATTATTTTTGTCGCTTATCTTTCTAGTTAAATATACGGTTTTATTGTTTGCCAATGTTTGTCAGGTGAATATTTTGTTTAATGTAATAAATTTTTAATTAATTTATTTCGTAGTTTTAATTTTGGTTTGTTTCATATTTAGAAACCAAGAATTTTTACTTTCTCCTTTTTTAATACGAAGATTTTTCCTTAAACTACTTTGAAGCTCAAAATATGTATTTTTGAAATTATCTGCATGTAATTAACTATCTATTCCCCTGAAGACAAAATCCAACTAAGGTTATTATTTGAGGGAATGATTATTTTTTTTAAAAATCAAACTCTAACTTTAATAAATATATAAAAAACTAAATATTTGCGATAATGTAATTATGTACATATTTTAAACTTGTGTAATTTAACCAAAGAAGAACACTTTTCAACGTGAGTTTAGGACGCATTTGTTGAGTGTTTCAATAAATGTACACAGATGTCTATCAACTATTTTCTAATTTACAGAGATTTACTGTAAAAACGCGAACCATTTTTTCGAGTCGTAATTTTCGCAAAGATGAAGATGTCATTGTTTTCATAAGATTAACATTTCGTAAGTTTATATGAATGTAACATATAGAGTAAAGAAATATACACAGAGAGGCCCCGTCTATGGTAAAAAGGAGATGAAATTGAAGCCGGAATTATGGGATACAGCGGTGCAATGATGAGCAGGGTTATGATAACATGATCGCTTCGCGAGAAGTTTTCACCAATCTCTCAAAGGGACCAAATGAAGTGACTGTCACATTGGTTTGCATTTTAATTCATGTTTTAATGCAAATTCAAAAACGTGCTTCAATAAATCAAAGTTTAAATTGACAACCGATTGAGATTCAGTTATGGAATGTTTTGAATCAAAATGTATCTCAAGATACTTAGCAAGAAGCTAAGAATCTTGGGATATAGCGGTGCAACTTCTGGCTTCAATTTCTTAGTATAGCGGGGCCTCTCTACGCAATTTCTTTACTCTATGATATGTAACCGAAAGTTGAAAAAAATCAGAGAAAATTTTACGCGTTGCTTACATTTTCGCGATAACGATATGCTGGTGAAAATTAAAGCCTCGTTGAAATAAACACTTTTACAGTATTTAAAAACAGAACTAGGGGAATGAAAGGCCTTTAAAATTCTCATAAAAGCTGAACTTTGTAATTCTTGTTGAGCATTGCAACCGATTATACCCACTACCAATTTACTCATTAACGTACTGTAACTAATGCCTTAGTTTCAAAACAATTGTGTAATATTATTAAAAAATATTTATTAATGCGTTAAAAAAAATCTCTTCTTTTGTCTTCCATTACATAATGTTGCAATAATAACCGAAGAGTTCTGCACTACTACCTTCATTTTTTTCTACTTCTTAATCGAATCAGAACCAATGCTCTTTTTACCTTATCAAATTATTTTTCGCCTTCTATTGCATATAATTCATGTTGCACAAATAAAATAAAGCGTTCCACAGCAAAATTCCCATATTAACAGAAAAATAGTACTTGTTACTGATTTAAATATAGAAGATATAAATATAGAAGATATATAGATATAAATTCTTGAAGATTAGTAAAACCGGTTTCATTCCTGCAATTAATCTATTAGCGAGTAGTTTTATAACTGATTCATTACTTAAACAATATGTATTATATTTTTAAAAAATAGTTATTCGATTGTACAATGAACTGTCCTTATTTTCCCCCCAATACATACACCACATGTTGCTAAAATAAGGGAAGAGCTCTGCAACAGTAAATCAGTCGTCCTCTTCGTCTCAGCTAGGAATTCCAATTCCAAAATCCCGATACCGAATCCCGCCGGATCCCACGTGATATTTAGCGGGATTACTCCCGTGGGATTAAGAACCAAATCTCGCGGAAGTTCCAATCCCGCAATTCTTTTCCTTGCAAACGTTTTCCAACTTTTACCGCGCCTAAAGCGACTATTTTCACAAGCATCATCTGAAGTTTGAATCCCTTTCCTCGTATAACTGCAAGAAGAGCAAGAAAATCGTTGCGTTTCATGTGATGAACGGGGGGATTTACCATTTAAGAGCACAATAAAAATAGAGTATTTTTCTGTAAATAAATTGATATTCTCATTCGAGGTTTCAGTTTTCGTACGTTCAGAAATTGAGAAAATGCATATAATTTTAAAACATTTTCGAAAATTATCACTAAAATTTTAAATCCAGAAAATTACGCTTTAGAAAAAATAAGGAATGTGTATTACAGATTTCAAAACCCGCTGGGGTAGCCTCAATGCAATGTTGGAGGGAATACACTCAAAACCTTGAACTTAAAAAATGCACAATATTTTTCTCCGAAGAAGAAAGAAATGTAATACTTGCCATTATTTTATATTCGGCACGACTCTAAACGAGGCGACAGAAACTTACTATTAGATGCAACACAGGATGACTCGCATGATAGTGCAGTAAGTTAAGCTTAAGCTAAGTTTATGAATGTATCTTTCAAGTGAGAGGTAAAATTAGCGAAGTTATCTAAAAACCTTTACTGAGACTACGACTTGGTGAAACCAAGCAGCACTCACACCTTGCTGTAATGAATCAAATGCACTGTTACAATGACAAACGTTAATGAAGCCACAAAGGTATTTTTAATGCAAGTTAAAATGGATACATCAGAACACATATCCAATAGACATCCTTTTTTTCCGAAATTTGCAGTTCTTGAGCACAAATCAAGCATAAGAAGGGAAAAAAATCTACTTAAGAAGGTGATAAAGTAAATGGTGATCTTTTTCTGAATGTCCACAATTATCTAACCTAAGAAAAACCAACTTCAGTGGAACCACAGCACGTGTTTTCATTAAGAGCATTATTTTTTAAGCGAAAATTCTTTCTCATTCCGTACGAGCATCGGACGTTCTTAGGGTACATTTTTGCGTACTAAACAATAATTACTGATTGAATTCTGACTTTGTATTGCTCTACAATTGGTGTACGGAATCCAAAAAACTACTAACTCAAGTAACAAAAGCAATCCTCCCTAAAAAGCACAACTTTTTCTATTTTTAGAAAAATAAAGTCAAACCCGCGGGACTGGCTCCTTACAATCCCGAAATCCCGCGCGACTGAAATCGGCGCTGGATTGGAAACCCTAGTCTCAGCAGAATAAGGCCCAATGAAACTGACTTTAGTAATTCCTGTTGATTAGTAAAACCGATTTTATTCTTACAATTTACCTCCTAGCAAAGTACATATCATACTTTTTAGAAATATATATTAAAATGGTTCAAAAATACTTTTTTTTTTTTTTTGCCGCCCATTACATATATCTCATGCTGGTCCAATAATTGAAGTGTTCTGCCGTAAGATCTCCATCCTTTTCTGAATCCTAAGGGAATAAGGCCCAATGTAACTGACTTTTATAATTCTTGTAGAAAAGTGAAACCGATTTTATTCTTGCAGTTTACCTCTTAACCCATAATTGTATAAGCAATGCACTCTTTGAGTAAAGTATACGATATTTTTTAAAAATATTCACTCAAGTGTTCAAAAAAAAAACTCTTCTTTTGACTTCCACTACATACTTGTTGCCCGAATAATTGAAGAGTTTTGCTATAGGATCTCTATCCTCTCCTGGGTCCTAACAGACTAAGGCCCAATGTAACTTACTTATATAACTTCCGTAGAATATTAAAACCGATTTTATTCTTACAATTTACCTCTTAACGTATAATTGTATAAATAATATACTCTTTGAGCAAAGTATACGATACTTCTCAAATATATTTGCTTAAATGTTCAAAAAAAAACCTTCTTTTGACTTCCATTACATACATCTCTTGTTGCCCAAATAATTGAAGAGTTCTGCAATAGGATCTCCATCCTTTCCTGGGCCTCCTCGCGTACCTATTGGGAAAAGAACTCCCAGTGGAATGGATCATTGATGTTGCAGAACAAAGGATTCCCCTCACTGAAACAAATACATCCAGGTGGGATTTCTTTCTCTGTGGATTCTTTCTGGTGCTGAACAGAACACGGATCGTTACCCTAATTGGATAGCGCTCCGAGGAAGAAAGCTGGCTAAGATGTAGACTTTGAAGAGAGCACTTTCCATGCTACAAGTTGTATTTTCACTGTGGAGTTAAGAATTTATAACATGAGAAGAGGTTGTGGCCTGTTTTGGTTGTGGTATTCTCTTGTAGCCTTTATTTATCTTCGGTTTTATTTGAGAAATGGTGACGTCATTGCGAAAAGTATTGAAGTATTTTTCCGTCAACCCTAAAACAAAGATAACTATGCTTTTTGTTTCTCAATTGACAATAACATTATTTTCATTTGGATATTTTTATGATATCATTTAACCTTTAAAAGAAGATTCGTCTGTTATTTTTTCCCCAAAGAACGTAATAGATCGCCATTTGTTATTCTTTTTCATTCCCTTTCTTTTTCTATTTCTAATTCTGTTTACATCACATAACCTACATCGATCTTAAGAAGATCAAACAGACTGGACTTAATGTCATATTGATTTCAAGAAGGGCTTTGATTTTGTCTACGCGTAGCTTAAAAAAATTAAATATGCTCCTATGGTCGTATCTTATCACACCGTTGAAGTAGATAAAAACTAGAGTGAATGGCAGTTTTGAGCAAATTTGGTGATTTTTTTTTTTTTTTTTTGAATTTTGTAATTCAGCAATAATTTATCAGAAAATATTTTATGTAAAGAACGGTGACATATTCATTTCTCATAAATTTTGAATTGAAATAAATGAAACTTGTTTTCTTATTGGGTAAATTAATCAATCATTAACTAAACAATGCATCTCAAATCTAGATATACGTTTTCTTCTGTGCGTTTTTGGTACACAGATTGATAGCAAAATATTTTAATAAAACTTTCCGATGTACTATGGCTCAAGGACGAATACAAGGTAGGGGCGGTGGGGGGTGATCGCACCCTCCTTTCTTCAGGCACATATTTACGATATTAAAGTTCCAAAAACGCGATTTTGCATAATCTTCGATGGCGTTAGGATAAGGACGCTCTTTCTCTTCGAAATTCAAGTCTTGAAAACGAAATCGTAGTTCATTTCTTATTCAGAATCAACTAAACTACAAGGCTGGATATGCTCAGTAAACTAACAAAAATTTGTGTAAAAATATAGCAGTTGAAATACGCCAACAATTTGACAGATTAATTTTTATTTTATTTTCGTATCAACTAATAGCTCTTTTTACATAAAAGATAAAGTTTTCATTTTTAGAAAATCTTTCATATTGTGTAATCAGTTTATTTGAAATAATTTACAGCTTAATTCAACTGGAAGAAAGATTTAACTGAAGCTAGGTCATCGAAGTTAGTAAACGAAAGTTGGTTCGCTTATAAACATAACTTATTGTTTTAATATTTTTTTTAAGTCTATATCTAGTTATATTTTATGAGTTGTACTGTATAAAATAACAATTCTTCATAAGACTAAACAAAATATTTCAATGCATTTTCTATTCATTTAATCATAAAAGTACTCCTTTACACGTTTGTTTAATTTAATTAGTATGAACGTCATAAAAATCAACTTTTAATTTCAAATTTCCGCACGTTTACTTTAATATCAAGAGAAATAAATGTAGATTAATTTGCTAAAGAGTTCTATTTTATTCCGTTAATGGTACAAACTTCTCCCTTTCTTAATGGAATAAATTGTTGATTGCAGTGCCTTTCTTTTTTTCCCATTGTCAATGAAAAGTGTTAAACTTAAGACTGCGAAGAATTCGGCATTCATGTATCCGAAGGCCAAATCTAACATCACATCTGTGCTAATGAATGCTGCACCTAAGAAAGAAAGGAAACTCCAATTAAAGCGCTCATTTGAGCGGCAAAACAAAAGCAAAAGTTGTGCAAAAATAAATAGTTTAGCTCATCTTGGAGTATAACCCAACAGCAGGCCTTTGCTCTTGTGACACGAGACTGGGGGGGGGGGAGGGGGGTTGATTGAACGAGGGCAAAGCTTCTAATTGGATTGCAGTTCGATAAACACACCTGCCAAAATGGGAAGAGATTGGGGGTGAAAGAATACTTCCTTTTTAGAATGCTCAAGTGAACCCCGCATTTTAAATGATTCCTGGTGGGCTGCTGTTACATCAGAGGTGAAAAGTTTTATCTTTTCATTTAGTTCCAGTCTTTGTTAAAGTAGCATAACAGTTTGGGGTTCTTTGTGATAGTTTCAAAGTTTTCAGAGGAAAGTTAACCGCTTGATTTAATATTACCGCGATAAAGGAGATGAATTCAACTATTATATTACAAAATAATAGTCTAATACAGATAATACTATGTTTGGAAGGTTTAAAAGAGGCTACCAAAGACAGAGTGAATAGGCGATTAAGAACCTGTAAAAAATTAAATGCTTTATTACTTATGCATTGCTAATAATACACGACAGCGAAGACTATCACCATTTGCTCAAAATCTAAAGTTAAATATGTTTTCAAAAGATAAAAACAACTAAATTAATTTCAGTTTTTATAAAAAATATCGAAAGCAATTGAAACATGAATTTTAAAGACCTATATTTCCTAAATTGTACTACGGGCATGCTTAAACAATTGCGTTAACTCACGATGAGAAAAAAAATAAAAAAATTTAACTAGAAAAAAATATTTTTTACAAAAAACCACCAGTTTGTGAATTTTTATTTAAGCAATGCGCCATGTATATCCTGCTGAAATTTCTTGTAATTTCCCCAAGTCATAGTACATCCGGAATTTTTATTAAAAGATTTTGCTTTAAATACGGGTTCAGGAAATGTCTAATTTTACTTTATGTTTTAACTAAAATTAGATCTTTGTGCATTACTGAACGAGTAACAGAAATTAAGTTTTTGTCTAACTACTTTCAAAATTAAACATTCCGAAATAATCAAGAGAAAGGATTAACTGCCTTTTTGCTGAAATAAAATGTGAAATAACCTCCTGCTTATCCGGCGTGTATTCTCTAGCCGCAGACTAATTAAAAAGATGCATAAATCAAGTTTCATTTGTTAATGAATGCAACACACACACACACACACACACATATATATATATATATATATATATATATATATATATATATATATATATATATATAAGGCAAGTAATTAATGTAAATATTACTCAGTTCGTTCTAGTTAGCCAAAACTGAGTTTTCTACTGTCCAACCACGGATTGTATGGAATTGACAAACGTCCAGTTAAGACGAGTCTATCTGAATGAGGGGGGAAAGTAAAAATTTGTTGCCCGTGTTCCTCTCATTTGAATTCGACTCTGCTTAATTTACATGCTAACATGTAAAACTGACATTCCTAAAAGCAAATAGATGCGTTCATTTCCGCCTGTAAACCAGATGTTTGCCAGTCCATACAATCCATGGTCAGACAGTGCCATTGATTTTATAAATCTCTCCTCGCTTAACACTTTTCTGTATAAAAATCAAACGCTTTAGTTTCCGTGTCTACTTGTTAAAATCTGCAAAAGATGCTTTCTGGTCACGTATTTTCCAGACACATTAATTGTCTGAGTTTCTTGAAAACATAGTACCTTATCATTTTCTCTAGTTTTCTCATAATAAAGAACTCAAAATTTGGACTGAAATCAAGTATGAAATATTTCTTGCGATTTGTGAGGAAAACACATTAAGAGACATTATGAGTTTTACACGCAATCCATTGATTGATGACTTTAAAAAGTGGGTAGTTGGGAAAACATTAAAAATTAAAATAAAGAATTGCAATTGATTATAACAGCGTCACGTATTTAACCACCGCAATGAACCGCTCTATTCGATAAGGTTTTTTTTTTTTGAAAATGTAAATAAAATACCCTTTTTCAAAATCTGGCAATTCTAACATAAGTAAAGTCTTGAAGCAGTTGCAGTTTGCATGTACAATCATCTAAAACTAGACTGCAAAGGCCTTTGAATATGGAATCCTTTGATACAGGATGCAAATTTAACTTTTTATAATCATTTATTTTATTTTTATTTATTTATTTATGTAATTTTTTTTTTCAATTACGTCTCCTTTTACGGAAATCTTAATTTTTAACTCATTTTTCGGAATTGAACATTTCGATTCTTTGTAATTTTATCAATAAATATTTATGTAGCAAATATTACGTTCCTGCATTAGATTTAAGTAGTCATATAAAGTTAGTAGGATCGCTAATCACAATCCTACATGTCACGTCATTCAGAAATTCGCGCAAAGGAAGTTCAACCAAACTAAACTTAGCAATATTGCAAATCGTAGGTAAGTGTATTGTACTTCGGGGAACTTTTTATATTTTATTTTTAAAGTCATTTATTTAAATCAAATTTAAAATCTAAAAGTCACATTAAATTACTCCAACATACTTCTATGCAATATTTTTTTTTTCAAAACTCAAAAAATTTGAAAATATTGCCAGCCATTTAAAGTAAGTGTTCCAAACTTTCCCAAGGTACAACATCCTAATGTACCCTGAGACACATCCTGTTGTATCGTGGAACACTCTTTATGATTATGGAAGCAATCATATACTTGAACCAATTTTGCATATATATATATATATATATATATATATATATATATATATATATATATATATATATATATAAATTCCTGGTTATGAAGTAAATTATGAATAATGAATAATGATTCATAAATAATGTATTATAACCTAACATTAAATGTGTTTAAAAGACTACATTAGAACATTTTTCCTTGTTCCTAAACGTATCTTAATTATTAAAAACCATGCATATGTTGTACCTCGAAACGTCGAAACGTGTCCTAAGGTACAATATGTTTGGCTGTCCGGAGGTACAATCACTACATGGTTTATGAAAAACCAAAATGACAGTCTATCTAGATTCACTATCATTATTTTCTCATAACTAAAATATTGAAATTATTTCTCTGTTATAACAAAATAAAATTCAGTTGATTAACTTTTCAAATACAAAGACAGAAAAAGAAACAAGAAGTTCCGTCTAGAACTAGACGAGCCTACTTTCCCGTATACCCATACTACTTTCTAGTACCTGATCAATATTCTCAAAAATAGCTAAAATCGCAAATTTTTTCAAACATATTTTTTTTAATATTTTAAGCATATTTCTAGGAATAAAATATTCCTTACTTTTCTTCAAAAAAACGAACAAATAAAATAGCAGCACCTTTTAAACAAAGCAGCTAATACACTTCTTTCCATTAAAAAATTTTTTTAACAGCTTTCAAAACGAAAAAATAATAATAAGTTCATTAAAATAAATACATCATATAAAAAAAATCGTTTCTTTTTCCCCTGTTGCCGAAAATAATTTTTTAAACGAATTAATGCACTTACCAAAATAAAAAAAAACAATAAAATGTCAACTTAAAGAAATAATTTTCATTGTCAAAAAAAAAAAAAAAATCGTCTGCGCATATTTTTCGAGTTTATTCACCGAAAACTAAATACCTAAATTAAAACTTTAGCGTGAAAATAAAAACAAATCATATCAACAATAATTATTTCACAGTTAAAACCACAGCAGCGGAGTCGGAGTCGGAGTCAATCTCATTTTGGGATAAAAGAGTCGGAGTCGAATATCCAAGAATCGGAGTCAGTCATTTGTCCTCCGTGTATAAATGTTTGCCAAGGCTACGAAGTCAGAGTCGAAGTCGGGGAGTCGGAGTCCGATTAATTGTCGGGAACAGGAGTCAGAGTCGGTGTCAGGTCCCCCTAAATTCTCGGAGTCGGAGTCGGGAGTAGGTCGTCAAGAGCTATTTCCAACAAAGTTTGTTTGAAGTAAATCCGCCTTCAAGTACGGAATCTACATTGACTTTCAGTTTCCCCGTAGGCGCTAATGTTAAGGGATTTGAACTGTTCAAAATTGAACGGGAAATTGTTCAAATCAAAAAGATATCTTATATACAAGTTTTTTATCAAAAGCTTTTTCCTACAAAGTTTGTTTGAAGCAAATTCGCCTCACAGTTCGGAATTGCTTTGAATTTCCCCGTAGGCGCTAATGTTAAGTTTTTTTGAACTGTTCAAAATTGAACAAAAAATAGTTCAAATCAAAAAGTGAAATATGGGAATGAGGTGTCCTCGCCGAGATCTTTCGAACAAAAAAAAGTTTGTTCGAATCGGACTATTCATTCAAAAGTTATTAGGGGGGGACAGACAGACAGACCGACAGACAGACAGACCGACAGACAGACCGACAGACAGACCGACAGACATTTTTCCCCATCTCAATACCCTACTTTCCAATTTTTAATTTTTCAATATTTATTTAATTATTTTATTTATTTTTGACTTTTTTTTGTTTTTCACGATATTTTTAAGATGCATTAAGCCTTCTTTCATGCTTTTTTCTTCTTTTTCTGACTTTTACTGGGAAAGTAGGCTAATAAAAATGGAAGAAAATATATACTTTGGAGTCATGAAATTTTCTTTCCCTCACAAAATCATCAATTTAGCTCTTCAAATGCTGATTGTTACTATGGCACTATTTAGTAGTGAAGATTACTTTTAGATATTACGAAAACATGGCTGTTAAATTAGTACAAGCGTCCTAAGGTACTATACTCTCCACTAACTAAACTGTGTTGTCGGTTAAACTAAGGTAGCACAAATGATTGAGTCAACGTTTAGAAAAGTTTGCAAATGTAATGTGAACGTTCGAACATGGTACTATGAGCTAAAAATCACTTTAAAAAGCGTTGTGTTATTGAATTGCTAACTTCCGATCTAAGCGATTTGCGATCAGCATTACACTTGCATGAGCACCTTAAATGTATTCGAGCAACAGAATGTCTACCGCTTTGGTTCTTTAGTCACTAAATAGGTAACGCCACTAGTTGCTGAATAGCTGACGCCAGTTATACAACGCATAAAGAAATTTGTTTTTCAGTAGCATATTCATTAATAAACTAGATAGCTCGAGGGGCACTTAGTTTGCTACACTATTACCGATTTAAGTTATAAATAGCCGATTTTGACGTATCAACAACATAAACATTTGAGTAACAATATGACAAGGTTATACATGTACAAATAAAATTATTTAAAAAGAGTTTTAAAATAATCTGCAAACAAATGTTTCGGGGTTATAAAATCAACCCCCTTCTTCAGTGCTTTTATGCACTGAAGAAGGGGTTTGATTTTATAACCCCGAAATGGCTGTTTGCAGATTTTTTTTAAACTATTTTTAAATGCTTTTATTTGTACATATATACATATTTTCGTATTTTTACTCATTTTATTGTACAAAGTTTTCGACTGCTTCTTTTACATGACGTAAACGTGTGGTTTAGACTTCAGATTACTCACATGATGGTTTTATATTTCCCTCCCCCCTCCCCCCCTTAAACGTACAATTTACTTAATTTTTTTCTACAGCTTGTGGAAGAAAATATAATTTATTATCCGAAACATATCCTTTGCATTAAGCTTAATACGGATAAATAAGGCGTCTTCTCGCGCATTATTTTAATTCTTCGAAGTAAAAGTACTTCCATTTAAAGAGGTTCCTTAGCCGACCAAAACAAAGAAGCCTTCGGAAAAATAAATATCATCTCTTTCGGGAAATTTCGGTCGATGCTCTCGAGTAGAGGGAGGAGATGAATGTAAATAGGGGGTTCTCTTCTAATTCGATTGCACTTCGATAAACACACCTGCCAAAAGGAGCCGCAGTGGAAAAAAATCGTGCCTGGAATTCTCAGACGAATGCTGCCCTTTCAAAGATTTCAGAATTTACTATACGTAGGGGATGAACAAATCAGGGAAAAGAAAAACTTGAAATCAGATGATCGGATGAAATGAAAACCCGATTTTGATTATATTTTATCTTGGCATTTGTTTATTGAAAAATTATCTTATTTTTATGCTTAAATTAATCTTTTAATTTGATTAATGTTGACTTTAAGATATTTATAGCTTCTCTAAAACAGTCTAGAGGTTTTGTCACTTAAAGCTCTAAGGGGTGAATTGAAGTTTATTTTGAGATTGGTTTATTTATTCCAAATCTAGTGAAACGTCGGAAGTAGATTGTTGGGGGCAGCACAATGCTCTTTTCGAACTGGTATAGATATATTTTTCAACTTTTACGCAGACTTTAATATAAATTCTGCTTGAATTTTGTTAACACACAGTGTACATCGAACAAAATATTTCAGATCTTTTTTTTAGAATGTTTTTAAAGAAAGGTTTTAGATCCTTAGTCAATGGAAAATAGTTTTATGGGTTTGTTTTTAGTTACTTTGTACTCATTTGTGACTTCAGTTTCAAAAACTATTTTTTTTCCAACTAAAGTATCTTATTTTATTTATGCTTGAACTTAAAAAAAAAGGTGAAGTATACAAATAAAAATTAAGATATGATTCTAAGACATTTATGTGATTCTATGTGGCATGCAATCGAGACAAGGTGTTCATTTCCTAATTATAAACTATTTAAGTAGCTGCAACCAATTTTATATTTGTAACCTATAAAAAGTGATCATTTCCTCCAGGTTGCCACAGCGCACAACAGTTTGAAGTGAAACCTAGTCCTGTAGAGGTGAATCCTGGAGATTCTGCGACCCTCACGTGTAAAGTCCACAACAGGCAAGGTGAATGCGCCTGGCTAAAGGATGGGAAGGTGATGGGCCGCATTGATGCCAAGTACGAGTTCCTCAGGGAACCAGCGGATGGTGACTGCAGCATCCGCATCCGCAATGCTAAAATTGAGGAGGACGATGGTAACTGGCAGTGCCAAGTCACGCAAATTTCGCTGACAGAGCCGACGCTGACAGCACCTGATGTGAAATTTACTGTGAGAGGTAAGGCTGTAGAATCATGCTGGTTCTCGAACTGTTTTAATCTATATATATATAAATGAATGTTTGTCTGTATGTCATCCATGAACTCAAAAACTACGCGGCAGATTTGGCTGAAACTTTCACCGTTTGTTATTTTTGGTACTGGGAATGTTTATAGACCAGTTCGAAAAAAATCCGATCGAGAGTTCCTTTTTTATTCCAATTTAAGTCACAATCCATTGGATAAATACGAATAAAATTATCGGCTGCAGAAATTAATTCGCGTGAAAGATCTCATTGATAAGAAGTTAGCTGTTGCCATTTTTCTTGAGTTTGAACAAATAAATTCTTTCTTTATTGTTTTATGGCTTTTCATGCAACAGGGGGATTTAAAACTTTTTCTATTTGATATTTTTAGCGATTGCTTGATCTTGCAAACTGCGTGAGTACAAAATTTGAGTATAGTCACGGCTTCACTTGATACCTGGACCGGTTATTATGAAAATTGCTATATATATATATGTATTTTTCCACGGAGAAGGTGCATAATATGCTCATTGAAGCCACTCGCCACCAGGTGGCACTGCAGAGTAGAAACTTCTGCCCCGTTCAACCGATTGTCAATGATGTATTCTTTTGGTGGCGTAGCAACGCACGTCGGGTACAGCTAGTGCTCAATATATTTCTTGTTAAGGAGGAAACAGGCTACTCATTTTTGAAAGAAATGTCTTTCGGTCAATTTTTGAGCAGTAAAAAAAAAAAAATACATAGGACAGTTTACGTAACCATGAAATAAACACTATATACATGCAACCTAACATCCTAGAGTTATTAAATACAGCAGAATCAGATTGCTGAGGCACATTAATTTTTTGACGGACAGATTTGGACCCAGTTAAAAACTAAAGTTTTCGTATGTTGAGGGTACTAGAGAAGAGGGAGACCGGAAATAAATTGGTTAGACAGTAGGGTGGGCCGAAAAAACTTTTTTTGGAAATCTGTTTTTGGATAGTGCGGAAAAGTTGCTGTATGGGCCCGTTATTACCCATAAAAAATTTCGCTAAATTTGTTTAATATTTAGCCGGCGCTATTTGACCTTGAAAAACTGAAAAAAGGGCAAAAATGTACTTTTTTCAAAAAAAAAAAAGAAAATGGGGGGGGGGGGGAGGGGGGTAAAAATAAAAGTTTGAAGCTAGCTTTAGCAAACATTAGAAGTATCTGTCAGTGAATTAGTTGAAATCCTCAAAGACTTTTATACATTTCGTAGAATATTTAGCTACGCTCCTTTAAGACTGACACATGGGAAAAATGAAAAAAAAAAAAATTAAAAGTAGTTTCAAAATAATTAAATACTGAAATATTACGCAATACGTTACTTAGAAAAAACTAGTAAAAATTCAATCAATTTTATGCGACATTTGTACGCCAATTTTAAAAAATGCACAACCTCAAATAAAAAATAGTTACATAAGATGCTAATTTTTTAATCTTCGGTTCCAATTGTTTCTCCTGGATAATAAACGGCGCTCAACTGCTTCTATTATTCCTAAGATTATGTTATAACTATAATTTACTTATGTTTGACAAATAGAGCCCTTGAGTATTAAAAAAATGTGGATCCTCTGAAGTCTTTTAAACGAGAGCCGGACATTTCGAATGTCATTGCATTATTATCTTTGTTTTGGTATACAACACGACTGTTATGTAGAAACGCGCGAAAAAGAAAGTAACGCGAGCAAGCACAAGTAGTCTTCTATTTGGACCTGGAAGAGATTTGTCTCCTCCCGATGCTTTATTTCTTCCAACATATGAGGACATTATCAGATGTTATCAAATCAGCAAGTGTGGCCGCTGTAGTTGCAAAAAAAGCTATTGATATTTGGGGGCGTGCTTCCCTTCCCCTTGTTTCGATAAGAAGGGTGATTGCCATAATTTTATCTTATTATTCTAAATATAATAGCGCAACAAAAAATGCTAAAAATATAAAGACGCAACTTTTACAATCAAAGCTAGGCAAATTTAAAGCAGAGGCTACGACTTAATTTGACGTTTGTGCCTGCAAATGCGCAAAATTATATTCGTGTAATTGCAGAAAAAAAGCAAAAGTCCCTGATAGAGAAAAACAATTCCTAATTGATCAAAGGACAGTAAGAAAAATGGCTATTGGAAAAGTGGATAAGGTAACAAATAATGCATATTTCGCTCATCCTGAACAGCTACTGATGACAATGTTGTTTGATTCAAGGAAATACATTCGGGAATTAGCTGTTAGGTGCATTCTGCACTCTAGAAATAGGAATACGAAGAGCTCGAATGGTTACGATTTTTTAAGCGTCCTAAACTCATTTTGAAGCCATTGATTATGTTGATTTAGTTCATTGGGCAAACTGTGTTGCTACAGAGCCACCTCTTACAATGCATCTAAAAGACCAACAATTGAAAGAAATGTGCAAAGAACAGCCTACAGCTGTTTCGAGAAATTTCCCTGTCACACGGAAGCTGTGAAACGTTGTGTGAAACTAATAACCGAAGCTGCAATATAAGTTCGTGGTGAAACTGCACAAGATGGATACATTCGTGCCAAACTTCAAGCTAGGAAAGAACTTCCATCATTTGATAACAAGGGACAATATTATTCCAAAAAATAATATTCATTATGCATGAGGTATTATAAATAAAATTTGAAGATTTCTTTTTCAAAATTTTATTATCTTTATATGTAATTCTAGAAAATGTATGATATTATTGCGTGATAATAATTACTATGATTAATAGTTCTATTTAATTAATTAGTCTATGATTTAATTTTGAAAAATAATTTTCACAATGGTTTTTAAAAAAATTCAATATTTTTTCATTTTTCTCCAATTTTTTGATGTCCGAAAGGAGCGGCTAAATGCTCATTAAAATCAATGAAACATTTTATGGGCTCGAACTGGCTCATTATATAACATTTTCGGTGCATTCCAGCAAAATATTTGGAATTTAGTTTTTTAAAAAAAATTTCGACAAAAATTCATTTTTCTCATTTTTTTTCGGTTTTTTAGTGTTAAATAGCGCCGGCTAGATATTTTTTAATATCCAAGAAATTTTTTGTGAGTGCTAACTAGCTCATCATGCAACTTTTGCGCGCTATCCAAAAATTGATTTCGAAAAAAAATTTTTTTCGGCTTATTTCGGCCCACCCTATTAGACAGTGTAGACGGAGTTTTGGAGATCTTGGGAATAAATATGTCAATTTCTGGCTAAACGCTGTTCTTAAATATTTTTAAAATCTTTACTGCATTGAACTACTTCCGTGCCCGTAAGCATTTATTCTACATTTCATCGAACCTCATAAGCTACCAGGATTAGATGTATCAATAAAGCTAAGGCGTAAGACCCTTAGTTAACGTTTCATTTCCTTCATTGACAAAACAGGGTGATTGAAAGTCATGAAGAGGTTCAACACAGCTACAGATTTGGATACATTTAACCGGAAGCTTACTTGTGGAGTTTGTATGAAAGAATAAGTTGTATATAATACAACCCAATTGACATCTCGAGGCACACACATACCATACTTTAACCACAACTCTCTTTCAGCGTTGGGTAGGCCTTATAAGAAAAGGTGATTTGGCACTTTAAGATTGTCCCCCCTCCCCCCCCCCCAAGTCTTCAGGCCTAACACCATGTGATTCTTTCTTCTGCGAGGAAATGTAAAGGATACTGGGTTTGTACTTTCCTTACTCGCTAATCCTGATAAACTGAAAAACTAGTATGTTGTGGCCATCACAAAACTTTCTTCTATATTTTTCTTTTTTTTTTCTGATCCCTCCCCATGCTTGACGAGGAAGCAATATTCCCAACAAAAACAAAATTACACATGCAAAAACTTGACTACCATCCCAATGTCTGAATTATTGCAAAAGCAAAGCAAAGAGCGAAAATTGAAAGTTATTTTAAAAGCCTTGCTTGAATTAATTACAAATATTTTATTTGTTAACAAACATAAGATGGCAACAGTTAGAAATTTTAAATCATTGAGATAATATTTCCGATCATTTCCATACAATTAAAATCACGGGAAATACGCAGACGACACTCTATTACGATTTATCTTTCTTATTGTTGCATTAATAAAGCTATTTTTATTCGCAAAAAAAAAAAAAAAATCAACACCTCTTGAAGCGATTGGCGTCAAAATTGAACCAAAGCCTGTTTACATATGCATGCACATATATTCCAAATTTCAACCAGAACGTAGCAATACTTCTTGAAATAGGGCACTCACAAAGGAAAAAAAGAATGGGCGATTGCGCTACCCTCTTTTTAACCGACTTCAAAAAGGAGGCGGTTATCAATTCATACCGTATGTATGTTTTTTTTTGTTTGTCCACTCATAGCGTCTCACCTAGTGAACCGATTTTGATGATTCTTTTTTTAATGGATAGAGGATGGCTCAACTTAGGTCCCATTACTTTGTTTGACCATATTTGTTCTTTAGAAAAAAGTTATGGGCAAAAAACAGTAAATTTTATGCAATTTCCCTATTAAATGATTTTGTAGCGAAGTTCTCACTTTTCATCCGTGGATAACGGTGGCTCAGTGGTAGAATTCTCGCCTCCCACACGAGCGACCCGGGTTCAAATCCCGACTAGGAGAAAGTGAATTTTACTAAAATTTCGTTTCTACTGTTTCCCGTATTTTCTCGAATCTTCTATTAATTTCTGTATCTTTCCAAGTCTGAAAAGTTCCAGCACTTTCTCAAGTTGTATATAAGGAGATGTAACGTTCATTCGTGGTTCTGAATAAAGATCTCGAGTTGAGACTAACGAGTATTCGCTTCATTTGGCTTTCACATTGTCTTCGCTATCTTCATCTACGCGACAATAGGAAACTCATTGTTATAAAACTTTGGTGCCCCTATAACAGTAACATTAATCGTAATTGTAATGATAATTTTAAATGAAGGCTTCTCTAAAGCAAGCATCAAATTTCTTCAAGGGATATTTCGATAATGGGGAATCTGGCGCTGTCGTCTCATTTTTGGCGTAGATAATTTTATTTTAGTAACCCTGCCGATTTATAGTAACCCTATGTGAATTATCAAAATCTTCCTTTCTTCAGTGCTATTGCTCCATAGTAGGGACCTAACTAACCTGGAAGCGAGGTGATGCAGTGATTAGGATCTGCTTAGCCTTCACAATGCTACCATTAGATTTGACTCAACTACTCTGTAGTATTTTTATCGTTATCATCTATGCCGATAACAGATGATCGGGGCTAAGTAAGAAAATACAGGAATAGCATCATGAGCAACTTAGATGCTGTGGAATGTAAATTAGTTAGGAAAAACGTAATACTAAAATGGTTATAATTAAATTAACTACGCATGATTTCCAGAGAGGAACAAAGATAAGCTTTTAGTGCCAATCGCTTAAAGTTTAACGCGTGTCAATAGTTTTTTTTTTTAGTATGGAGCATTTTTAAGAAAAAAATGTGAAGTTTCGTGATGGTAACTTCTTATTATTTCTGAAATACCTACATTTACACTAAAAAGAATGAAATAAAAAAATTTTGAAAAAAAAATAGAACCGACTTCAAAATTGCTCTAAAATGTGAAAAATAATTTTATTCTTTAAACACCATTGATAATGCTTTTAAACATAATTTTTGAAGTTGGCGAAAAAACGATAGATAAAATCATTCACAGTCATAACTCAAATACATCTATAAATTTAACCAGGACCAGTTTCTTCACTATCACATACATTAAGCATTGATGACAGCATATTTGAATAGCGGAATAAATGTTTCGTTCGTAACTTAGGATGCTTTTTCTGAAAAAAAATATGAACGAAGCATGGTTACACTGGATTTTACGTTTTGTTTTTGCGCCAACTTCAAAAATTATGTTTAAAAGCATTATCGATGGTGTTTAAAGAATAAAATTATTTTTCACTTTTTAGAGCAATTTTGAAGTCGGTTCTATTTTTTTTCAAAAATTTTTTTATTAGCTGTTGACACCAAAATAAAATCAGCTCTTATACCCACTAAGGGCTACTTGCCGATAAACTTTTCTTTCATTCCGTTCATTATTTCTTGAGATACAGCAGTCACAATTGACGACAAAAAACGTTCTATAGCTTAACCCCTGTTTGTGTTATTGACACCAAAATGGAATCAGCACCTGTTCCTGTTAATGACAACATATGGACCAAATTTTGTTTGATTCCGCCAGTTACTTCCTGAGGAATAGCAAGCACGCGCAACTCGAAAAACGTCCCATTGCTCCACCCCCCTTGGAGGAATTCGCGCCAAAAACCAATGGGCACAAGTTCACATAGCGGAACATATGTGTTCCAAATTTCGTTCGATTTCATGCGGTAGTTTTTACTGTAGAGCGGCCGCAAAAAACTGGTCACACACAGACGTGACACACATACACACACAGACAGACAGACATTTTCCAAAAATAGTCGAAATGGACTCAGCACACATCGAAACGTTCGAATCCGTCAAAATTTGAAAATTTGCACGAATCCAATACTTTCTTCTATATATTAGATATAGAAGAAAGTAATAATATCACTGCAGCGATTGCTAATATGACTGTTGTTATTCTGCAACGTGTGAAGCAGAAGTTTAAGAGCAGGTGGGATATCATTCAGGTGTCAGGGTGTAGGACTCACACTTTTTACTCTTAGAAATATACACGTTTAAAATTCTATCATTCTTTATTAAGAAACATCTGTTGTTAAGAAAAGTATAGATTAAATTTGCAATTCATTTGCCATATGAATTTCGGTACTAACAGGACGAGGTAAGCACAATTAATGCAAATTCTGACGCCTTTCTATTAACAAAGCGGTATTTTCACCATTGTAAACACTATTTTTTACGATTAAATAGGTCAAAACGTTGCAGACGAGTTACAATGCTCTTGGAAGTATCACAACATTGTAAAAATGCAACGTGAAACAATAACGGAATCATTCTAAACTTTTAAGACCCTGCTTGATATTCGCTTGTTAAAATAATGGAAGGTAAATAATGTGCTATAAATATTTTAGAAAGGAGTTTTCATGTACAAATGCCACTATAAAACTTGTCAATCTCAGAGTTTGAAAAGCACTTAAAAATAGAATTTCTTGTTTAGTTGTGTTGATTTCTCAATCTTCTGAACATTTCAGATATCTAGAATCAAAAGTTTTTCTTGCAAACTTTCTAAAGTAACTTTCCATTACTTCCCACCTTTTGTGTGTAAACTTTCTGAAAATATGTTTTCGGAAAAACATTACGATATAATTTTACACATCGCACATATAAAAAAAAAAAAAAAAAAAAAAAAAATCAATTTTATTTTTAAGAAGTCTCTGAAAATTTACTCTCCGAAGTAGAACGTGATTTTAGATGGCCATTAAAACGTTAAACGTGCATAATAGAGCAGAAATACCTCAAAGATATTATTTAAAACGCTTTTCTCCTCCGAAAACAAAACGAATTAAAGTATGTAAAAACGTTTAAACACGTAAAAAAATTGAAACTCGTTACTGCTACAAGAACAACATAACATAAAATGGCATCGTTATAAAAAAATTAAATTGTCCTAATCTTTTTGAACAAAGAAGGACATACCAATTTCAAAAAATCCTCATGATGCTGATCTTTTTAATCTTAGTAAAAGCAATTACTGCAAAGTATTTGGTTTATGTGGTTTAGGAAAATGTATGCTATAAAATAAATCTAATAAAAACACTGCTAAAATCTTTTAAAACATGCTTTATTACGGAATGAAAAATGATGGCACATTGCGTATTATTTCTTTAACCTAACCATTACCTGAGTCGATTATAACAAATATTTCATTGTTAAAAAATGCCACTGTTAACGAATTCTTTGGGCGTTGTTTTCGGCAAAAGAACACTTTCTTTAAAAGTATTCCAATTTCTTCAAAACTCCATCGATCGTATCTTAGTCTAAGATGTAGTCACTGGTCAAGGGCGCAGATAATAAAAGAAATCGCTTGGGCAATATCACTGAGAACAAAGTAAGGTGGGGAGAATAAAATCACGCGATCCTAAATCTCTTTCCTTGATTCTAGGACTTGATCTTCCTTGCGTGATTTCTTTGAATAGAAGCGTTTTTACAAAAGAGAATAGCCAAAAACGGTTAAAATAGTTTTTCCTGAGGACGCAATTTTTCTCTTCTGTTAGATTTTTCCGTTAAGGTTGTGGATTCATTTTAATGTTTTGGTGACCTGGTTTTTTACTCTAGCACAGCCTAAAATTGAATTTCGTGCTGACTTGCGAGTTGACAGCTTAATATTCATCCAATGTTTTGCCTCAGAATTTTGGTAAAAAGTGCTATTTTTACACGCTATTCTTCAGAAGAAAGTTCTTTTGTTGTGTGAAATAAGTCCAATTGGGAAAAGAACATTAATCAAATAAAATGTTTCTGAAAGTAATTTCATCAAAAAATCTTTTAATGGTTCGTGAATTTATTTTATTTATTTTTTATTGAACAATCAGCAAAAAATGTATTGTCTCTATTCTTAAAACCTTTGAAAAGTACTGAACATCCATTAACTATTTATTGGTTATTGATGCACGAATAGTAAAATTACGTAAAAAGTTTCAGGAAGTATAATTTATGCGCAAAAATAAAATTAGTTTCCGTTCTAATGAAAGTTCCTTTCAATTATGTCATTTTTTAAAGTTTGATATGAACTTCTCATTAAACAGTTGAACAATAATGCCTTTTCCTAATTTTTATTTGAACTAATTTGGAGCCAAAACCTAGTGGCAATTATCATTATTAGAATGTCAATATTAATATAAAAGAAAACTGATTCGTTCAGTGCTTGAATTTCTTTAATGGCGTCAAAGAAGGCGGACGATGTTGATGACATCGTTTGCCAAAATATTTTATATTTGTATGAAAAGATAAGTAAATATGTAAGATATTTTCGCTCTAACTTATTTTATGTTTGTTGAGAACAAAGGTGTAATTTATCTGCTTTAATCACAAGTATTGATTTAAAATTCTTGAAATAAAGAAACTTAAAATTTTGAAGAGATTTCTCTTGATATTTAATGAATAGAGTTCCATCTCATTCTTCTCTGCTAGTACACACTTGTAGGTAATTTGTTATTTTATCTTCCCGAAAAGGGGTTCAACAATTCGTTGATTAAATTTAAAGAATTCACATAACGATTCAAAATACACGATTCATAAATTAAAAGAAAACTCCCCTCTAAAAGAACATTATTCAAACTTTAATTAAATCACTGTCAAAAGATTAAATTTATCCGATTTCATCCATTTGTAATTGGGAACTTTAATTTGATTTGCACATATGTTTTGTATGTTTTGTTATTGGATTAGAGTCTAGATGGTTGCACAGATTTCAGAAGAATTTGAATTGCATTTAGCATCGTTTTTGCAGTTGATATTCTCCTTATTTTATTTTATGTTTGAAAGCACAATTTAAATTCATTTAATAAACGGAATTAGGAAAGAGGTATCATGTTAAAAATAAAAGTCAAATGTAAAATTAAAAGACAGGAATGAATAAGTATTTATTAAATTTTGCCAATTAACCTCCAAATCATTCAATAATTGGTAGTATTATGAATTTGTTTTGAGAATAGCATAAAATCATATTAGCTTGCGTATTTTTGCGCAAAATGTGTTGTATACCATTGCCAATTAACATTCAATGATGCTTAACTGCTCAAAACAAGCTTAGGGATTTTGTATTTTAAATGTGGGGTAATTAAAGATACATTATTTTAATACCAGACTAATCATTAAAAAACTGAAGAATGTTATGTAGATTTCTTTAAGTGTCAGTTTAATACCCATACATTTAATGAATGCACGTTTTAAAATTATTCTTTACTTATTTTTCTCTTTAATAGTACCACAATGGCTTTTGCTCTCCTGGGTGATTTTTCAATTGGTATTTTAATCATTTAAAAAAAGTTAAATATGTTTATTCTTAACTTCATTCATTTTATTTTATTGATGAACATTCACAAACAAAATTTTGAGATGTTGTTCAACCACGCTATATGTGTGGGAAAAATGCATGCAGATTTATGAAATAAAACTGTAAGAAAATATCACGTTTTAAAAACTGCAATTTAATGTGTACTAGTTTTGTTTAAAAAAAAAGTTTTATGTCGCAATGGGGTTGTTTCCTTCAGTCAAAAGTACTACTTTTAGTAACTGAAATTGATAGAATGAGTAAAAAAAATAACATGGACAGAAAATACTTTCATTTTCTCATCATTTATTTTTTAATTAATTTTTTTTAATGTCCGATTTTGAAAACAAGGCGTGGTCTTTGACGTTACAGTTGATGCAATTTTGTGCATATTTCTACCACGTTTTCACGTTATGATAATCAAGAAGCGAATTAAATATTGCGATCTACGCTTGCTATCAACCATATAGTTGCCAACACACGTGAGTAAAGATGATAATTAAATATTTTGCTCTGTGAATGGCAACACTGAATGGCATTTCATCATTTGTGATGTCACACGACAGAAGCGTAAACAATGAAAGCGCACCGATTGAAGTATTTTTTTTCAAAAATATTAAAACTTAGTCAAATTATTTAAAAAATGTTTAGATCCTTTTTTAAAGCATTCTCTTTCAGAAAAAAATACTTTTAAAATTTCGGAAGCGACCCCATTGAAAACTTTACGAAAAATGCTGACGTTGCATCTTTATCAGCAATAGAAAAACATAAAAAAGTGTAAAATAAATAAAAATGTATAGTAGTTGCGGAAATCTTAAAAGATAAAAAACATTTACAGTGAAAACTACGAAGATTAACAGATTCAAAACGGCAGATGTTCAATTATGTTACCAATGCCATGTACAAGAAAAAACAGCCCGGTTGTGGCAAACGCTAGTTTTAAAATTAATTATCATGTATTGTGCAAAAATGTCAGGGAACAGCTTTATGATTTGTAAGATGGCTTAAAGATTTCCAAAAGTATTTTTTTCTACAAAATACATCTAAATATAGGTACTAAAATTACCATAAAATTAGCCATTCCATTACGGAAATGTATCATAGCGAGTTAGTGTATAATTTAGTTTGTTATTATTATTATTTTTGTTTTTCGCATGGTTCTTGTTGTACATTCACTATGTTTAGATTCGTTTCGTCGACGAAAAAGAAAAAGAGAGAGCGAGAGAGAGAGATTTAAGAAAAAATATCAATCTCTTTTCATTTTCACCGGCATTTTTGATTGTAAAATCTCTGGATGTCTTCGAAAAACTGAATGAATAGCGTTAAATCTTTGCTAAGAAATCTATTATCAGTTTTCAACAAACCAAACACTACGTATTGACTTTCTCAAGATCATTTCGAAACAAGATCAGAACAGCTGCATTCTTTTGGTGCTATACATCATTTTAATATTAAAATAATTCCTTTTTTCCCCTCATTTAAATATAAAACCCGGAAGCTTGTTCGTGAGCTGTTAAGCATATTTTGATCGATATCATGAATTCTCAAATTGCTAGATACAGAAAAAAATATCCTATTAGACCACCCTCATATTTACAAATTAAGCATCCAGTATCAACCGCAAGCCATTTAACATGCATAAAACCCTCACATGATCCAATTTAAGTACCAGGGGGAAAACATTAAAAAAAAGTATCTTCTTGGAACCATCATCATTATCATTATGTCATTGAGACTACGCCATTGCTTATTCATACAACGCGGAGGAGTTCTCGAAGACTGGAGGATAACAACGGTGCTTTGATAAATGGCTGGTCGAACTCCCAGCGGCGGAGCACAACTTTGCGCCCTATTAAAACATGCAAATTATTCATTCTGCGGCGTAAGCAAGTAGTCCCACTTTTACGAATTTTTGGTGGGTGATTGATGTTTCTAGATGGGGTTTTTAGTTGAAAGTTTCGGTTTCAAATTGTGTTATTATTTTCTTTTGAATATTTTTCAACTTAGTTTTCCTTATGTGCTGGGTTATTTTACATGGGTTAGCCGAGCATTATAACCATTGTGTATGGGGAGGAAGGGGAATTTAACTATTAGGGTGATACCATCTCTTGCATATTGCTTGAGAAAATGATAAATTTACTAAGCACATATGATTCATATTTTATCGAAGCGCCATTAAATGTTTAAGAAAGGAATGTACCCGAAGTTTTCGGAATGCATTTTTTGAAAGTTTGAATTCCTTGTGTTTTTGGTAGTTGTTTTTTTCTGTGCAACAATTTACGTAAATAATTGGAATGAATAAATGTTTTGGACAGAGAGGGGAGACGGAGAGGAGCTAATGGGAAGCTGTTATACGACTTTTGTCTTCAATTTTGCTGAAAGCGAAGCTTTTAGACGTTTCACATTTCTGAGATTTTGGCATTTAGTGCATGGTAAATATTCTCATTTGTTGAGACTGTAGACCTCATTGAGTTCAATGTACAAAAGGGAGACAATAGTAAAGATCATTTTTTTTCGAACTTGCGAGGAACACATTCTTCAGTAAAAAATATCATAGACATTTGGGAAGAACTAGAATTTAAGACCTAAGCTTTGTGCAGGTTGCTGTAATTTCGATAATACTCTAAAAATTCATGATCATGATCAGAGAGAGCTATGGCTAGAATTTTTTCAAGGCTTGAAAAAACTATTTGATCATTTTTTTAAAGTTTAGTGAAGTGTACAAAAACAATGAAGATGTACTTTTCTTGATTTCAAACATTTAAAAATAATTAAGATTTGGTGCTATTGTCCCCCCCCCCCTTTCCACGATCTCAGATTTTTAAATAAAAAAACGCTTAAAAACGTGCTTTACTAATTTTTTTTCAATTTGGTTTTCAGTTCGTGAAATACTCCTGTGAAGGCGTTAAAACCACCACTCTGCATGATTTTGGAAAAACTATAGCATAAATAAATATTTTAATCATAATGCTTAGATCACCAAATGCAGGTTTTAGTTAGCGTTTTATGTCCAGACAATTAAACTGATGCGTTAAAGTCTCTTCTTTAAAAGATTGTCAATTCAGAAAATGTTTTATCATATTTTATCACCAATGTGTGGAACTGAAAAGCGTGCTGTTACGCTACAAGTGCAAGACGCAAAACTAAGACAATCCACATGACTTTTGATAGAGCGGCGGTCAAGGAAGCAGGTCGATAACTATTAAAATCATGTGGAGGTTCTCCTTTTATGAAGACGAACAACAATAGCCTTCTTCCAAACAGAAGGTACTCCCGAGTCTCATCCGTATTTAAATAACTTTAAAAACACTGAAACTTATTTTTCAAATGTTTTAAAAAGTCAGAGAAGTTATATGCATCAGGGTTCCTACTCTTTTTCGTTTGCCTAATAGCTTATGTAAGTTCTTAATTGTCGAAACCTCTATGGAAGATTTTATGCCCATTATCATTCTAGGCTAGGAAGAAGAGTTTTCCTTAATTCACCTTCTTCTGAGGTCTTTACTTAATCTGTGACTCTTGGGAAAAAAATGGTTATTAGCATTTGAAATTTCTTTAAAATCAGTTGAAAGCTTTCCCTCAAAATTTTATTGGTTACCCTTTTCTCGCATTAGTCCTATTATTCAGTTTATTCAAAAATTTATAGTTCGGTCACACATTTACTGCACAGTTTAAATTGACATATTATAGGTTAAACGTCCTTGAATGTAATTAGTAGAATACGTTTGTGTTTCATCTTAAAGCTTATCGCTCTGAAATATGATGGTTTGTCTAGCATTATGTAATAGTGTTCATATGTACCCCAGGCTTGTTCGCTTGTACCTCCTCCCCCTGTAGGGGCATATGTGAACAGTTGAATTTTTTTTAAAGACCATGAAGTTAAAAAAAAAATATTTTCTTAAAGTAACGTCAAAAGAAAAAAAAATCCACGATTTTAAGAAATGACTATTTAATCATGGGAACTTTTTATTGCGCCGAGAAATTGCTAATATTTTTTTGAAAAATAAAGAAATAAATAAACATAATTTTCACATGTGCTCCCTTTTCCCCTACATAAATAAATAATGAACGTATATTAGTTAAGATTGTAAACTAACAAATGCCACGAATAACTACACAAAATATTTTCTAAAATTTAGTAATAGTACTGCTTAAAACTTTTGGATAAAAATTCAAATACATATTTTTTACAATACTTTTTTTTGTTGAGTTGATAACTTAAAAAAAATGTAGATATAGCTCAGCGAGATTACCTCAAATAATATTTTGAGAAATGTTTTTTTCCATTAAAAAATAAAGTGCTAAAATGTTTCTATTTCTACTTTCAGCTAAGCAGTTACATGTGTGTTTGTTTATAGTACGATTTTTATTGTTCAAAAATCATTATTATTATAGATTGTATTTTTTCAAACTTAGGTTAAACAACTAGTATTCAGTTTCTATGTTCATGTTTATGTAAAATCAAATATCACAATGCAAATAATAAAATGGCATTCTGTTTTTTCCCCACAAAGAAAATGGTAAAAAAAGCTGCTTGTTTGTTTACACAAAATAGCATGACAAATATTGAAAATATTTTTATATTTGAATTTTTTACGCTTGTTGTGCTACTATCTAATTCTAACCTTTTTTGTATTTTTTACATTCATATATTACCGTGTTTAATTATATTCCTGTGAGGATCCTAAGATAATATGAACTTTCATAGTTATCCAGATACACTTATTTCTTTCGAAGAAAGCTTTTATTAGCTCCGAAGAATGAAATGTGAGTAGCTATAAATTCCCACTTTATTGCTCACCATATGAAAACGCAACTTAGAAGAATCTAGGCATTTATTTGCGTGTGTAAATCCTTTTATTAAAAACGGATATGATATTAGTGAATTCTTGGTTGTTTTCTCAAGCACGCAAATTGGTAAATGCATTATTTAAGCTGTTTTGATTTCGTATTATTTAGGAGAGGGTAGCTCTTGCGTGATAGGGTAGGCATGCCTTTATCCATATGGCTGATTTAAAATTTTTTGAGCGCAAAAATATTTTTTAATGCAGTTTGCTAGGCAAGATTAAGTTTTTAGAAGTAGAAAATGAAAAAAATAAATGAATAAATAAACGAACGTGTTTTCACTATTACAATTATTAATGCCACAAATTGCTTTTGTTCTTTAAATTCACTTTATTGTTAAAATGGGAGAGGACAAAAGCTATAAATAGGAATTTATACATCTTTAAAATACCCCCTCTACCGAAAATTGGATGTGAGAAAAATAGTTGATTAGTATATGCAATGTTTCAAAATGAAATTTTTTTAAATTAAGTATTGAAATGGGGAAAAATATCATTAAAAGTGAACATTCTCTAAATTTAAATGCATGCATAAACTTTTATTATTAAAAATAGTTTAAACGTTTCTTTAGTTATTTTCTTTAGTTGTTTAAAAATAAATTAACAATCTAAAAGCGAATCGCACAAACTTAATTGCAAACAACTGTGTCATAATTCTGTATTTTATGTTTCTAGAACCTCCAATGCCTCCAAGAATTGAAGACAATACCAACGTTTTACCAGCTGGAGAGCCTTACCCTACACAAGCTGGTAAAGCAAAGCGTCTGCATTGCATTTCTCGTAAAGGCAATCCACCTGCTAAGCTGAAATGGTTTGTGGATGACACTGATATAACCACTATGTCCAACCAAACGAACACGACAGACGTGGACAAAACCAAAACATGGCAGGCTGTCAGCGTATTGGAGTTCGTCTTCCAAAAGGACCATAAC